>NW_009204385.1:0-14732 GCF_000690835.1 Fulmarus glacialis
TAGGTACCCCCCCCAAATCCCTCGTTGCCCCCCGCAGCCCCGGTGCTGGAGCTGAGCATGCCGTCCTGCAGGAGAAGGACCTCATCCACAAGCTGTTCAAGGTGCTGGCACCCCGGTTCCAGCCTCACCCCGGCAGCTACACCCGCCTGCTGCAGATCCCCAACCGGGATGGCCTTGACCGTGCCAAGATGGCGGTCATCGAGCTCAAGGGGAACCCCTTCCCACCACTCATCCGCCAGCACCGCGACAGTGAGAAGACACTGCTCAACCAGCTCCTGAAGGGCTACCGGGAGGACGTGCAGCAGGCCACAGCGCCGCAGGGCCCCGAGGGCACTCCTGTTTAGGCGTCCCCCTCTGCCCGGGGGGAGGCCCTGTGCGTGCACAGGGACGGGGCTTGGTGTGACCTGCCCACGCACCAGCCGGCTTGTTGCTGTCCTGCAGCACCGGAACGGAGGATGTCCCGTGAGGTCTGAAGATTGATGACTAACCTTGAGTTGCCATGACAGGGGCTCAAGCTCAAGGTTTACTTGCTTCTTCCTGTGGTTTGAATAGAGACTCAGCAAGAGAAGGAAATCAAGCTGGGAGCCCTAATGGATGATACTCTCTGTGTAAATAAACTCTGTTCAGAAAGTGAGTTTGCTTCTATTTGGGTTATATTCCTGTGTACGTAAATTAGTAACTTACTCTAGCAAAGACTGTTTGTTACAGCTTCTGGTCCAACAGCCCTACTCTCTTGGGCAGCATCTCCACTTCACTGTGACAGAGCTACAGTGTTTTCTAGAAGCCAGTGTGCAGCCTTTCAGGGTGGGAAATTCAGTGAAAACTTAATTAGTCTTGCTGTTTCAGAAGTGCTGAATGCAAATAGGATGGTAGCACTGAGATAAGTCTTAAAAGAAGCACTACCAAAGGGACTTGTGTTATAATAAGGAGGCAATGTGGGCAGGAATAACAGTCATCTCTACCAAGAGCTTGGTAGACATCTCAGCCTCAGATGTAGGCTTGCAAGAAATCTCTGTATTACCCTATTAGAACAAAAAGAAATAGTAGCAGAGCTTTTTCAGAGAGGGATATAACTACTGGGAGATAAGAAACTTGTGAGCTTTGTCTTTGATTTCAAGTACAGCTAGTACTTGAAAGTCCTAGCTGTAGCTTCTGAGTGGGAAAAAAAACCAACCCAAAAAAACCCAACCCCCAAACATGGGTTCCTTCTCCCTCCCAAGCTGCACAAACTTAAGACAAATGAGTGATGCTATGTAGTGAGTTAGCTGTATGGAAACACACAAAAAAAATCAAGTTATATTAACTTAATATTTGGTAATTCTCTCTTCAGACACTTTATCTTACACAGTACCACGTCTGTTTTAATGAATTCCAGTGAGAAATTAAAGATGTGTGGTACTGTTTAAGGAAGAAGAAAAAACAGTCAAACTCCTAAAAAGCCAGTGTTTATGTTTCTAATGACCTTGAAATTGCTGTCTTTGCAGTTGACCTAGCACCTTGTTCAAACATGTTTTTCACCTCAATAGAAGAGATGAGCCAAACTGCTATTGCTGCAGAGCTTCCACATTATTAAAAGTCCATGATGAGGCTTTAATGAAATACTCAAGAATACTACCTGATCTATATTTCTTCCTTAAATTGGTCTTTCATCCTAGTAAACTGATTCCTAGCACATTACACATTACATTGATGGCCCAGAATGGTGACTGTAGCCCTCTGGAGATTTGCGCTGTGCTTCAGGAGTGGAGGTGCTGCCCAAGCTTTTCCCTGTAGCATTTCAAAGCGATAAGGCTAGTGCATACCTTGAAGGCAAAGGCGAGTCCTGTTTCATCTGCATAATCTCAGGATTCAAATTAGAAATATGAATGCTGTTTGATAAGTCTAAATCTATGTTACCTACCAGTTTATTTCAGATAGTTCAGCAGATTAACTTTTCTGTGGGATTGATGAGAAACTGAGAGGTAGGATTTTAACCACTGAATCATTTTCCCTTGATCTGGCCACCTGCCACTTTCTTGGAGGAGGAGGGACAATAACTGTCAAACTATTTTTGCAGAAAACTCAAGGATATGAATGATAAAAATATGTCAAGGGAGGAAGATGACTGTAGCACTAGTTCAAAATACAGCATTATGCCCATGTTACCGTTTTGGTCAAAGGACCCAGAAGCAAGAGCAGGTAGACATACACGTAGACAAGTAAATGTGAAAACACTGATTTAGAAAGACAGTTGGATAAAAACATTTAATGAGGGAAAGCAAGTCAGGCTCTCTTCTGCTTGTCCTTAAGTTAATAATCTGAGGGAAAAAAATGTAGAAAAGCTAAAAGCTTCTAAGTTGGGGGAAAGTCTTGATACAGATTTTTTTATATACAAATCCTTAGTGTGCATACCTATTTTTTGCAATATCTGTATTAAGATAAGCATTCATAATCTCGCAAGCACGGTGTGTAGTCCCTCTAAATGCAATTCTCCTACTATATGTTCTTGAACATTTCCTAAGATTGTGTAGGCTTCTACCAAGAGGAGTGGTTGTCCTGCCAGTCTGTCTTGTACTCAGGTGGGTCAGGCTTTCAGCTGCCTGTAGGGGAAAACAAAGGGGAAGTTCACTATTAATACAAGAAATCCGTTCTTGCTATTCCCTTGTATCCTGGCTGCCAGTCAGGTCTTCTCTATCAGCCTTAAAACCATGTAATACATGCAAATACACAGGTCCATATGATCATTTTTATGTTCTGCCCCCTTCCCTCAGCCCTTTCCACCTCCGGAAAATAGGTGCCTACCTGACTGCAGCTGTGAGACTCCGATACCAGTCATTAATATCTTGTTGGTCGCTGGACATCAACAGCAGTGTCTTGTGTGGAAAGGAAAGCTGAAAGGCAAACAGAATCTGGTGCCACTCTGAGGCATTCCTTGCTGAGGCAGCAACTCTGACAGAAGGAGAGCCATGACCACTGAACTCCACTCAGCCCTGCATGCTGACTTCCACCGTTTTCTTTCCCAGATAGAAAAAATTTAGCGTTGGTACAGGGAGAAGCCAGAGACCGGACAGTACAGAGCGAGTGCCAATCTCGTCCATTCCTTCCAGCCACAGATGACAGCTCACTTTGACTTAACAGGGTGTCTGGAAGTGGGCAATTACGGTTCTCAGCAGCTCTACATCCAGTTTTCTCCCGTATTCCAAGCTGCCCCTAGGGGTCCTTCCACTACCACCATCTACAGATCACAGCTTGCCCAAAGAGTCTTCCTTGTCAGAACTCGCACAGAATGAGCTAACACAGCCCCCAGGTGCTGCAACCTAGGAAGACCTGACCTTGAAACCCCTACTAAGGCGTCAGTCCCAGCCAAAGATCCTGCAGCCCTCAGGGAGTTAGATGCACAAGCAGTATCTGTTGTGATAATACCCACATCTTTTCGCATTCTCTGGTTTTCAGGGTTTTCTATAAGTATGACAGTCAATGTAATGCTACGTATTCACTGTCACATGACTGTGGGGCTGTCTCCCCAAACATGTGGCTCTGATGAGGGCATGTCAGAGTCTTATCGGACCCTCCTCACCTGAGCTAAGTGAAGCAGCCAGCAATGTGTACCCTGGAGTGCTCAGGAGGGCCTACACAATGAAGGGAAAAGGACCTACATCACTCAAGAAGAGAAGGGTTGCTCTAACTCAGACTAGTTCATTGCATTTACCATTGTCACCACTCTCATCATCTCAATCCTGCTGCGGCTGCGAGACAGCCAGAGACCTGCTTCGCAAGTCTGACTCCACTGATGCTTCTGCCGGGCAGAAGCAGGAAGACTTACACTGAGGAGCCCTCCCTGGCTCTGCGTGTGGCCGAACACTTTATCCACTACGCACTGGTGAAGTGGGTAGACAGCCTGGCATGCCAATTTGTTCGAGCTCAGCAGGTGCAGTGGGTGGCAGGGCTTTGTTGCAATAAGGATATCAGAAAAAAGGAAGAACATCCTGCGCTTCAGTTCTTCTCCCTTTGAAGGCACCACCAAGAGCCAGCCTTCCTGGATATACCAGCGCCCTAGGCATGCAAAGGAAATACAGTTGTCAGATCATCATTGGAAGAAAAAAGGATGTAATCAGACAAACAGGAATATAGTGAGCTACCCTTGTAGCTTACCAGGTTCTACATCAATTCCAGCCACTAGAAGGCACTGATTATCAACCGTGGCCAGCTCATCAGCACTCATAGCACCCATGCAGAAGCAGTAATCAGCCCAAAACTTTTAGTATATGAGGAGCAGACTGAAGTTGTTACAAATCTACTATGTTAATTAAGAGGATATTATGATATGCAAGTCTGTTTAAAGAGACCAGAACAAAAACATGGTTTGAAAATGGTATGCATACCTTTAAATTAACATAAGCCTTTGGAAAACATACCATGAACTATCTTAAATTGTGTTGCCCAATTGTTTCTCATTAGTGGTGAAACAGAAGTTAGCCTAAGCTTTGAACATTTATTATTTTTCCCTTGTTTTGTTTGCTTGTGCGTGCCAATTAAAAAAACCAAAAACATATCACAGGTCATCTAACTATATAGTAGATCTAATATAGTATATTAGACCTCCAGTAGTTAACAGATTACAGAATGCAGATTACTGTTCTAATGAGAAAACGGCAAAGGGGATAAAAACCATCATACTAAAAGGAAGGTCTGAATAGGCAACCTTATCAACCTTCTCTTACAGAATAGGGTCCAGTGTCATCTACCCATGAAATTAATTGCAATAAAACAAAAGGCAGAGAAATCAGCAGGTATTAGACCTCCAGTAGTTAACAGATTACAGAATGCAGATTACTGTTCTAATGAGAAAACGGCAAAGGGGATAAAAACCATCATACTAAAAGGAAGGTCTGAATAGGCAACCTTATCAACCTTCTCTTACAGAATAGGGTCCAGTGTCATCTACCCATGAAATTAATTGCAATAAAACAAAAGGCAGAGAAATCAGCAGGAAAGCTGTAAGCAGCAATAAAAAAAATGGCATCTACACAAAGTGGAATAATTAAAGCAGTGCCTCTAACTAGAAGGATTATTATACAAGATAGCCATCAACTCATGGGAATTACGAAGACACCTGCCAGTAAGTTTATTTATAAAAATTTAAAACCATAATAAGGTATTGCCATCTGGCCTGGTTTGGGAAACACCTGCCAGAGAATTTCAGCCACTGTTTTTTGTGCCTTAGCTTCTGGCTGAGCTAGTAAGTACCTTTTAGAAAACAACACAATATTGTTTTAATTATGGAGTGTGTCTTACTTAATATGCTACAGTCACAAAACATAGAGGTAAGTAAATTCCTGCTTAGCTTACTCCACAGGAACCACTCCTCTTATCTGAATAAGAAACTGAGAAAGAGAAGGGTGAGGTGCAGGAATCAGTCCAAGTTTAAAAAACAAATGGAAGGAAGGTGTCAGCAGCGTGGGGCTGGACTGGGAACTGTTTCCCTCAGGCTAAGCTGTGATCGACTCCCCGGATACAGTTTGAGCTGGACTGTGCTGGAAGTCTTGGGATATAGATCCGTGTTCAGGATTCCCAGGGGCACGTGATTTAGGAAATTCTTGTGAAAGGAGGGCAAGGAAATATCCCTAGGGAAGTTAGGATGACAGAACGGTGTGCTATGTTAAGGAGGCAGTTCTGGCTAAGATGGTATTTGCCCTATATATGGAAGGCAGCAGGAAAAGCAGGGTCTCTTTTAAATGGGAGCAGCTCATCTCAGAGACACTGCCAAATGTGAGATACCCAACTCTAAAGCTATCCCTTTTCTCTGAATCTATAGCATTATGTTTTCTCACCTCTTCCCTCCTAGTAACTGCAATCTTAACAGTTCTGCAAATGCTAGCTCGTTTCTGGAAAGCTGGCCCAAAACTAGCAAGCCCCAGCTGCGTCTTACTTTTCTGCTTCTCACATCCAGCTAATGGAAAACACATCACAATTCTCTGTCCTAGATAATGGAAAGGTGTCTATATACCCTCAGCACTTGTTCTACTACATGTCTCAGAATATTCAGAGACAAAAAGAAAAAACGGAACCAACACTTTCAAATGATGGCCATCTCTGGTCTAGCTCTAGTGTTTTGGAATTGTTTTGTTTTTTTTTTTTTTGCTATGGGTTTATCTTATTAGTTCTGTAATTCAGGCTAACTGATTTACCTTTGTATTTATGCACTACCCCAATGTGTCCAGGCATCCCCAACACATGCTCATGCTTAATATAAGCGGAGGACACCTGTGTTAGCTCCCTTTCAGCTAGCATCACCAAAAGGATTCTAAGAATGGGAAAGAGAATTGTAAGTTAATCTGCCCATTGACTAAGCATCTTTGATGCAACCTCTGATACATAATCTCTTTTTCTACCTGTGCTGGTTTTGGCTGGAATAGAGTTAATTTTCTTCATAGTAGCTAGTATGAGGCTATGTTCTGGATTTGTTCTGGAAACAGTGTTGATAATACAGGGATGTTTTGGTTATTGCTGAGCAGTGCTTTACACAGCGTCAAGGCCTTTTCTGCTCTTCATCCCACCCCACCAGCGAGTAGGCTGGGGGTGCACAAGGAGTTGGGAAGGGACACAGCTGGGACAGCTGACCCCAACTGACCAAAGGGATATTCCATACCATATGACATCATGCTCAGCATATAAAGCTGGGGGAAGAAGAAGGCGGGGGGGGGCATGTTGGGAGCGATGGCGTTTGTCTTCCCAAGTAACGGTTATGCGTGATGGAGCCCTGCTTTCCTGGAGATGGCTGAACACCTGCCTGCCGATGGGAAGGAGTGAATGAATTCCTTGTTTAGCTTTGCTTGTGTGCACGGTTTTTGCTTTACCTGCTAAACTGTTTTTATCTCAACCCACAAGTTTTCTCGCTTTTACTCTTCTGATTCTCTCCCCCATCCCACTGTGGGATGGTTTTTTCTCCCAAAAACCCATGTATGAATTACAACCACATTCACAAGTACCTGGAGGTGTGCCTTGGAGACCTTTACACACTCTGACTTTAACACTCCTCTCCAACTGCAGCATGTTTCTAGATGACCTCTGCAATAGCAGTGTTTAGCGAGGGCACAGGTAAAGCTCCAAGAGACCATTTCATAAGTGTGCAATCTGGACACATTCCTCACAATATTCCATATGTAACTTGGAGTGTGCTCTGGGCATGGAGAGCACCTAGTCACAAAAGAGGTGCTAAAGATCCAATTTGATGATCTTACATGCCGGTGACTGTGACTTTATATATCTCAGCTATTGACACAAATACTCTGATTTCTGGCAGAGTTTAACTCTGCCGATAAAAGAAGATTCCTCACATATAGCAGAAGTCCATGAAGCTCGTAGCTTAAGGTAAAAACCAACAGAGTCCTTGGGCCCTTGACGCTTAAATCTGTGAAGTAGGGAGAACAGCACTACTTACACTCTTCCAAAATTACTTAATGTCTTTCTCTCATTCTCACCCAGGACTTACACTTCTGACCTCCTTGGGTTCCTGTGACTAACTTTCTGACTACGTGTGATCAGCTCCTCCTATCTGAATGTCAGGCAATTAAGGTGCTGCTTATCCTTACTAAAAAATTCTTAATTAAAAAGAAAAATTGCCTGAATTACTTACTAGTTACATTCCTTCACCACCTATCTATGGAATTTGGGGGAAAAGGGGAAAAACTGGTTAACATGAATTGAATCAGAGATGAAGGCAAGCGTATCTCCAGTTATCTCAGCTTGGCAGAAGAAAAACAGAGCTGTCAGTAAGACCCACCTGGAGTCAACACCTGGGTCTTCTGTCCTTTGAGCAGTTTCTGAACACGAAGTAGCTGCAATGAGTTCTCTCTCTTACGAATGATGTCTTGGACCCACCGACATACCTCAGAAACGGATTTCACAGCCTCTGAAATTATAGCAGCATATTCTGAGGTTATCACAAATGAGTACATATTATGCCTTATCTATCTTGCTGTGAAAAGACAAGATGAAATTAAGAAGCAAATGTTTTAAACCAAGTACCAACAACAAATTTATTCAGTAATTCAGGAGATTGGACTGGATGACCTCCAGAGGCCACTCTCCAACCAACACTTCTGCAGTTCTAGAAAACATTTATTTGCCAATGAAACATTAGACAGAAGAATAATTTCCTGGATTTGGAAGCAAAACCAGGAAAAATGCCCCACAAGTGGTGTTACCTGCTAGTAGATATGGCATGAAGGACACAAATTGTCCTACAAAATTGAGGCTTCTGACCAATAGAGTCATAGAATGGTTTGGGTTGGAAGGAACTAACACAAAGGTTGTTTAAAGATCATCTCGTCCAACCCCCCTGCCGTAAGCAGAAACATTTTTCACTAGGTCAGGTTGCTCAAAGCCCTGTCCACCTGATCTTGAACACTTCCAGTGATATGGCATCGACAACTTCCCTGGGCAACCTGTTCCAGTGTCTCACGACCCTCATCGCAAAAAATAGAGCTGCCCTTTCTGCAACCTAACCCTTAGGCCACTTTCCAGTCAGTTACTCTACATTTTTATTCCCAATGTGTTCTCAGGGGCATCTTGATCAAGATGGGCAAGGGAAATAGTAATCCACTAAAACCCCAGAGAGAAGAAGATTTTTCTTCCTGTGGAGGTAGACAGAAGACAAGAATCCAAATATTATTAACAAGGAGGCTAACACTGATCCAAGTGCCAGCATCTGCAGGTGGAATCATACTTGCAAGTTTCTGGTACTCAGCACTGTCTGGGCTGGTGTTCTCCAGCAGGTCTCTGAGGAAATGCTTGTACCTAAGATAGAGACAGCAGGTTTATTTCAGAAAAAGATACCAGAAACAGCAGCACCTCCTATTAGTGACAGAATGACGAACACTCTGCCAGGAGATGGAGTACACACCTCTAAGTCTAATCAAGCAGCTTTTGGTCACAATTCTTCGATCACATTCATTTTATCTTCAAATTTATCAACTAAATTAACCCAAGTATTTTATACATTTGCAAGCCTTTGGCATTTCCTGGGGATCTGACAAAAGCAACCTCACATATTACTTAAGTTCATGAGACTCTCTTAGCATTCACATAAAAATGCCTTCAATAACAGACAAATTTCTCTTTGTACTATTAATTTTTTTTTAATGTCTGAATAGTGGCATTCATACCATACGTTTCCTGCCCACACAAGAAAATAAAGGCATTTCTATAAGAACCAGGAGCCGCCTTTTTCTTTTTTCCTCTCCAGTCTTTACCGGAAAGGATCAGATCTCCGCAAATGCTTTCTCCCAATAAAGTCAAACTATTTTCAGTCTGAACTGACAGAAGAAATATCACATTGAATAGATTCACGAACTGGCAGAAGTCATATGACCTGCAGTATATGTAACAGAGTTTTGAAGAAACTTGAACATGAAAGAGCTGATTAATGAAAAAATCAGACCTCCCGTTAAAAAGCCGCCATTTTTCCAAACAGTTGGACAGCAACCAATATACTGCTACTTTACAAATTTAAAGGAACAATCCAAAGAATTACAGTAAAAAGAAAGCTTATGTTTATATCTGCCAAGCTGATTAAAAAGGTTACATAAAGCTACCTGAAAGACTGTGGTATGCTCATTCCGAGTTATTTTCAAAGAAACGAGGCTCTCAATCTCTCAAATTTGCTTTAGCATGGATAAGACCATGGTTGAAGCGCGGCTACCTGATCTATAGCAGCAGCAGCTGGGTTCCCAGCAAACCAGCTGTGCTCTGTATTACCCACATATCCTCCCAAGCAAGGGCAGCCCTTGAGTGCGTGCAGCACTTGCCTCGTGCAGTCAGCCTGCCTCTTCAAAGGGGAGATGATGCCTCAAGGGGGGAATGCAGCAATCCAGACTGGATCTGTCCAGGCTCAGACAACTGCAATGGGCACCAAATCTGAGGAAAGCATATGGCCCTGATAACCAGAGAGGGGAGAAAAGCTCTCCCGCGTTCATTAATCTCATCTCTCTCCAAAAGCAACCACTTACAACAGAGGGGAGTCACAATGCTCCAGGTCAGCAACACGCACAAAAGCAGAGTGAGATCATGTCTGGCAGAGCGCACCACTTCTGCAGCACTTCAAACCGCTTGCTTTTGTTCAGGGCCTAACTTCAGTAGCTTACTGAGATGATAGGAAGCCTCTACTTAAATTCTACCCAGGAGCTAGATGAAGGGCTTAGGAGCCAGGGCTAAACACAGCTACCTCTCTGCATCATCTCCCATCCACGTACACTGATTCCACTTTATAGGCACGTCTTCAGGTCTGTTTCATTGCTGTCTATATGCTCCAATTTTGAGACGCATTACCTCCCGTGGCAACCAAGACACTGTTATGTTCCTTTTTCCCTCTCGTACTAACACCCTGAAGACTCAGAATTGTGTGCTTACTGGTGTAACCTCTGCTGGGGCAAAGGAAGCAGATCCTCTAGCTTCCTCCCTTGAAACTGAGGTCGAGTCTCCTGGAGTTTCTTAAATCGTCGGAATGACTTATTTTTCCTCAGTTGCTCCTGTGTGCAACAGAAAAAGCATATACCTTTGAGACTACAGAAAGAAATATGTGCTCTGGTCTGCACCAGAGCTTGGAACTCTTAAAACTCTTAAACTTAGAGTTTAGGACACCAGTCTTAAGAGGAAGCATCAACAACTTATTTTGCGACCATGGGCAAGCAATTGCCTTTCTCCTGACCACCACTTCCCAGACGGTAATGGAAGCGATATCCTCTCTTCATACATGCACAGCAATATAAAGCTAGTATACTCAAACGGATACAGCAGATGGAAATGAAGAAAAAAAGAAAGGTTGACTCAGATAGGAAAACAAGGAGTCCACCTGTGGCTTTTTGCCACTCATTTCAAGACAAAGCAATGCAGACCCACATTCCCACCACCTCAAGGCAAGTATCCGAAATGGCTTTTTCTCTTGCGAAATCAAAAGTGTGAATATATGCATGCAGACAGAACAGAAGGGAAACATCCCAGTACATCCTGCAGCTGGGAACAAGCACGGACAAAAAATAGAAGTTGGGTGTTTTAAATTCCAGATACAGCTGTCAGGACTTTGAAATAACAATATATCCTTCTGAAGTTTCTTGAAAGAGAGGTTGTATTTGGAGAGGTAAGTGGGAAGCAAAAATTTTTCTTCTACCATAGAAAAAAAATTGGGAAGGAAAAGAAAAATCCCACTGTTAGGATACAGTTAGCGGTAGTGCGAAAGACTAGGACACCTGATAATTCTCCAGAAAGAGATCACCATCCCCTAGTGTTCCCACTGCAAACTCTTCAGGCTTGCTAGCCAAGGAGGAGTGGGAGGAAATACAGAAGTCTGTTTGAGAAAGCTGTGCTCGGCATACGCACATACATAAACACCTGAAACAAGCTTCAAAAATGTGAAGCTCTAAATAAGTAGAGAAGTTTTCACCATTCTATTATGGAAGAAAGACTGAGAAAATAGCAGCAGCAGCCCAGAAAAAGGAAGAAAACTGATCACTCCAGAAACAGAAGAAAAAGGGAAGGATGTAGCTGTTTCACAGAATAGAGAAAGAGAGGGAAGAAAGAACAAGAAGAATAAAGGAGATATTTACCTTCAAGGTTTTATTTGCCAGCTCCAAATTCTCAGCATAGTGGCCATAAAGCTGCAGATTCTGACAGAAATTTTCCAATCCTGGTCCCAAATTCCCTCTCTCCAGGTGAAGTGACAGAACGCTGTGCACAAGGAGCAAAGATAGCTCATGAGGGGCTACATTACTAATGGCATTTTCTGGTTCACTCCTATGCTGACCTCCCTTTGTCAGTCTCCACCTCACATCCAGTTTCTGTGCCAAATACGTGCTTGGTGGTCACAGAGGAAGCTACAGAAAACATCCCTTAAAAATACTGTGGAGCAGACTTACTGAGTTTAAACCACTATCCATACAGCAACTGGGCATCCAGATACGCGGATACAGATCAGCAGGCTCCTGGTTACACCTGCAAGTGCCACCAAGTCTAGCAGTGCTAGAAGTGAATGCCTATTTAAAAAGATGTTAGCTTTATTTCCTGAAATCTTACTTTCTCATCAATATAGGGTCCTCCCCATATAATTACAGGAATCACATCAGTGTGCTCACTTACTGGCTGGCCGAATATATGGATTCCAGGGGTCCAAATATGGTTTCCAACACAGCGGGTTTCAGCGTCCCTTTGGCCTTTAAAATCGTCACAAAGAACTAAGTAGGGAAAAAAAGAGAATTTCAAACAGGTAAAATTCACAGGTCACTTCATGGCACACAGCAGAAGCAAGAAGTTGCAGCCTGCACACTCTTTAGCTCGAAAGGATATCAAATATTGTGAATGCCTACCTAAGATACCTACCATCAGATGTAAACCTTCTTGGTAACTTTGACCATAACTGTAAACATGTGGAACAGCACTACAGCAGAGTCTATTTCAGTATTCCTACACGCATCTGTTTTTCACCACCTTGTTCATAATCTATCTTTGTCTTGTCTGTGCCCCTACGTTTCATACATCTCAGGCATGTTAAGGCGACTCCCCTATACAATCAAAACTTAAAGATTTATATCTGTGTACAGACCAAAGGCAAGGGGCTAAGACCATGAGCTATCAGATATTCGAGAGGAGGCAAAAGAAAAACAACAAAAAAACCTTTCAGCTTCAGCAGTTGTCCCATGCAGTAGGGATGTCTTGCTCTTGACCCTTCCCCATGACACCACAAATAAGTATGTGCTGCCTGAAGGTACCCACATATCAGAAGGGGCCAAAATACTCACTGTGACCACCAAATCCAGCTGCTCAAGGTATTTGTGTTCGGTTTCCAGCAGCTCCTTGGCTGTCCGGCTGCGCTTTCTCTCCCAGCGAGCCCTCTGCTCTTCCACAGTGTTTGCTCCGGCCATAAACAGCAGGGACGACTCACTCATGGCAGCCTCAGGGCTGATATACAGAAAGGTAGCCGATCCTGAAGAGCCAAGAGAGATGGACACACAACAAAAGAATAACCTGTACCACAGGGTAGGATTTTGAGCTACAAACTCTACACTTTACTGCGAAAGAAGGGAAGCCACTTGCCAGCAACCGTTATTAACAGTTTCCTTCTGCATTCCTACCTGTGGGTACAGAAGCCCTGCATCAACCAGAGGAACAGTGTTAGACCAGACCATGAAAGCAAAAACAGAACATTATGATACGTCTGTAAGCCAATCTCAAGTGTACAAACCTACTCACAAACCACTGCTTCCTCTGCTTTGCCCAGTTCTTTGTGCAAAATTCTCAATAAACCCAAGAAAGTTAGTGGGTGGAAGAGGTACTGCGGGTAGGAATAGAAAACAGTCGTAAGATTTGTCTTGGGGGGAGAAAGAGAGAGAGAGAAAGAGAGCACTCTTGCTTGTTTTCACATGGAGGTTCCCAAGAAGCAAGCGGTTTGCATTGTCATTTTCTAACAGTAGTTTGTGGTTTCAGAGATGAGAGGGACTGAGCAACTGCAGTGAATCACACTATCCACTTATTAACCAGCTTCGCTGCTGCTTTTCTCTTCTGCAAGAGCATCATGGTTTTGTTACAGAGAAAAACACTCCCTCTTTTATCACCCTCTCTCAGAGAACGAGGCATGTGTTAGCAGAGCACCAGTTAAATATTGCTCTGCCTTTTGATCAACAGGCAGTGCACGCTGTTGCACACTTGCCACGGAATGATGTCTGCAGTTCCTTTGGAAGCTGAGCTCACACATGGGGGAGCTATACTGATACAGAAAGATGTGTCATTGTAGAGAAGGGAATTTGTCACACACAGTCTTGCAGGGACATTTCAGATATCTAAATCAATGTCTGAAACAAAATTTTCACATCAAATGAGTACCAAGATTCATTTAACGAGTTAGTGAAAGTCCAAATAGCTGAGGGACATGTGCAGTATTTTATAGTAGCAGGAGCTTCTCCAGAGGTTTATCCTCGTATTCGCTCACGACACAACCACAAGCCTAGCCGAGGCCACATCTTGGTCAGAGAGGGCAGACCTGGCACCGCTGTGGATGGAGAGACAGCACTGCAGGGAATACCAATGCCAGAGCTTGGCATTAGCGTGCAGTTGCAAAGTACTCACCAATAATAGACTAAAACACTACCATTCACAGGACACCTTTAGCCAGGGTAGGTTGCAGTCACGATTTTCATTTTGCAGCCCAATTTCTTTTAACAAATAATAATTAAAAAAAAAAAAAAACAGACAAAAAAAGTTACACCAGGTTTGACCATATCCTGCTCGCATAAAGCGGTGCAAACAGTCCCATTATTCCAAAATATGTTACATTCTAACTGTCTCAGGTCTGTAGGGTGAGAGCTGTCTGGAGCCCGTGGGTAGGCTGGAAAATACTTCACCTACAGGTGACAGAAGCACCCCAGCTTGCTTCTCTCTTCTCAGACTCAGAATAGAAACCACTGAACACTTTCTGTACAGTTAACTACCTTATGATGCCCCATTAGTAATCTTGCCTGCAACATTTCTAAATTTTCTATCCTCCAAAAATGTCCCTTTATTACCGCAGCAGAGCCACTCCTGATGTCTCAGAGATGGTAACTGCCTCGTGGGTCAGCTCCAAGGGCCACACAGCTCCGCATCCCACCTCCGGGACGATGACTGCTGTGGAAGAGGCCGCAGGAAGGCTCAGCCTCGGAGGCCTCAGGGCGGCTCTTATCTGCTCCCCCCTCTCGCCGCCTGCTTTAAACCGGCTCACCGCGGCA
>NW_009204386.1:0-271 GCF_000690835.1 Fulmarus glacialis
CACCTCCTCCCCCCGGCCCCTTCTTCGCCCCCACTGCTCCCGGGGTAGGCAGAGGAAATTCTCCACAGAAGGGCTGGGGGCTGCACGTTGTGCCGTGCCACCCCCCCAGGCCCCTGGCCGCCACCAGCCCCGCTCTGGCCCCAGTTGCTGGGGAGTCATGAGAAGCAGTGAGCGGGGGAAAGGGTCTGGAAAGCATTAGGATGTGCGTTGTGCTCATTTTTTCCATTGTGTTCACTGCTGGATGCATGTCACAGCACCGAGAGAGGCTCCT
>NW_009204386.1:437-1904 GCF_000690835.1 Fulmarus glacialis
CACTCGCTGCAGGCTTTATCCACCGATCAGGCTTGGCAATGGGGATTTAATTATTGAGCTGGGCCTGCTCGGACAGAGCGACCTGGCTGGCAACTACCCCAGCACCCCCATTCCCCCCAGCAGGTTCTCACCATTAAGACGCGGGAGCAGGATACTGGAAGCAAATACGTTCATTATGGACTGCAGCATTCGCACCTGGGGACGGGAGAGAGGGGGAAGGAAAAGAGCTTTAGCCTGTGGTAGAGCAGGTGACCAGGCACTGGAGGATAATTAGGAGAAGAAAAAGAGACGAGGAGCTGGGATGGGCACACGCTTTGCCAGATACCAGCGGCTTTGTCTGGCCACGCTGGGGAGGGAGGAAGCTTAGAGGTGAGAGAGGCAATGGCATCTGGCTCTGCATCCTCTCCCAATCTCACAGGCTGAGGCAGGAGGCATCCATGGGGTCAGCATGGGGTCCTGGGTGCAGCCCCAGGTCCCATATTGGGGGGCAGGAGGGAACGAGCCATCTCCTTGGCCCCCAGCAGGGTCCATGCTGGGGGCTCTGGTTATGGTCAAGGATAGCATACCTGGAAAGTGCCAACATCCGAATGCTTCAGAGAGAGCTTTATCCTGCGCAGAGACAGAAGCGGTGCTGTGAAGGCTGTCCCAATGGAAGGAGCAGTTCCCACCTCGGTGCTGCCTGTCGGTGGCCATGCAGTTCCCGCTCCCTCCAGCCCCAGCTCATCCCCTCCGCACCAGGTTCCCATCCCCGGGACTTCCCCACCTCACCTCTGTCCCCAGGAGCCCAGAACAGAAGCACCCCCCAGCCACGCTCCTGCACTGCTCCCCCTCCGTACCTGCCCACCTTCAGGCTTCCAACTATGTGGCCAGATTTCACGTCGATGACGGCGGACACATTGCTTGTCTGGGGAGAGAGTGCAGAGCTCTGGCAGTGCTCATCCCACCTCACCCCAAACCAGATACCCAGGGGAACAGCTCCGACCAGCCGAAAGGCACAGCCTGAACTCACCAGGCTGAGGAGGAAGAGAGGAGCCAGGCTGGAGTTGGGAAGGATGGCGTAAGCCTGGATATCCACGACAGGCTTGAGTGAGAGCCCCCCTGGTCCGATGTTCAGGAACGGGGCGGAGGAGGTGGACAGCCTGAGCTTCATCGGTGTGTCTGGGTACATCTCCTCTAGCTGCAGAGGAGCAGGGAGAGGGTAGGGACAGCGGCACAAACCCCCATTCCTGGGGGAGACCACCTTGCACAGAGCAAACCCCCAGCTGTGCGTGGCACGAGCTCCGGGGAGGCAGGGCTGGACCACTCACCTGGGGAATGAAGGCTGAGAAGGTGGTGGTGTTTAAGTGGAAGTCAACGCCCTTTGGGATCTGCGGGGCAAGAACAGTCACACCAGGGCAATATAGGGCAGCTGAGCCCACGGCGAGATCAGCCCTCCCGCCCCCACGCGCTGCCGTGCCGGACGGCCCC
>NW_009204387.1:0-11267 GCF_000690835.1 Fulmarus glacialis
CTATGATTCTATGATTCTATGATAATTCATATGGCTGAAACATCACTTTACAGATGTTAAAATTCATAAGCTAATGCAATTCATACTAGTTCGATGAAGTAGAATCTATCAGTTTCAATACTCGCTCTTCTCAGGGCCAAGGAAATCTCTAAGAAAGCCTGTCCAGGATTGCTTTATTTAGATGACATAAACATATGAATTCTGAGCACAACTGTTGTTTCTCTCTAACTGATAATTTCACCCTTTCCATTGCAGACACACCCCCCCCCCCCTACTTTTAGGGGGGTTTATTCTAGATATAATTAGAAATAATTCAAAGCCTTCTTATTGTTCATAAGTACACTGACAAACTCTTTATACTCACCTGTTCTTGCTTCTCTTGGCACGTTCCCACAATGACTAGATTCTAATATGTGTTCATGCCTATCAACTTTCTTTTTTTCCCCTCCATTTTTACATTTCCATTTCTCTTTCTTAACTGTGTTCCATTTTCTCCCTGAGGCTAGCTGTTTTGTTTGGTTTTTTTAAAGAAAAGGTTTGTCTCTTTCTTGCTTTTCCTAATCTTGTTTTCAGAATATCAAATAAAAAGTAAACATTTTTTCCAAGTATTATTTTTTTCCCTCTCCTACACCTCATTCATTCAGTTCATGATCATTCTTAACTCTGTGAGTAGTATTAATCATTGTGGCTTTATTGTTTTCACAGCTGAAAATAACCAAGCAGTGCTCACTTTTGCTGGCTGACTGTTAGCTCAGTGCCTCCTTATCTGTCCTGAAGAGCTCTCACTCAGCATTTGCCCTTCTCAGGTCTAGGACTTTGCAGTTAGAAGACACTTGTCTCTACAGTTTGAAAATTCCAAGGATGGTTTAATATTAGCAGTATAAGGACCTTCAAACATTTCCTTCCACCTTGAAGTCTCTCACAGTGCCATGACAGATAGATGCTAAAAAAACCCCAACAAAATAAACAACCAAAAATAATCACAACAAAAAAAAATTAGTTGGCTTGTTCTCCTGTCTGACTTGCATGCACCTGATGGGACTACAGACATCTCTGCATTTGTTGGAACTGTGATCTTTAAAGATTTGGGGTAACTTGGTCCTCAGTTATCTTGCCTCAGGAAAGGTAATTCTACTTTTTTACATCATGTGCTACCTCTGTTACCACATTTTAATCACTGGATCTTTTTCTGAACAGATCTTGGACACTGACTGTAACATTCTAATCAACAGAAAAGCTTGCTATGTTCTAGTATTATGGACAAGATTAATTTTTTTTTCAAAACTCAGCTACTTCAATTCTTTTTCATTGCCTGGATTCCCCAGCAAGCAGGAAAAGGGAATCCCATTTTTATTTTTGTGGTTTTTTGTTTTGTTTTGTTTTTATTTTTATTTGTATTTTTGTTTTTAAAAGGATGTTTGTAATAGTTTTTCCAGTATTAGAAACTCTCATTATATCTTCTAAAGAAAAAAAAAAAAAGAAGGAGTTGCATTCTGAATCTTGAATAGATTCTGTGGTCTCTGCTATCAGAACAGCATGATGATAGCTGCCTATCCTACTCCTTCCCCAGTGGAGACCTGCAAGCACACTCAATCACCTTTTTGCTTATAAACCTTTAGTAAAGCAATGAGATTTTCTGTGTAAGTACAGCACTTTGAAGCATCTGAATATAGCTAGTTTCAAGGCATTTGCTTGCTTAGGGCAAGACTAGTTAAGCCTATATTTAAATTCTTCATCTGAATGCCAACTCATGCCATGGATATGTTTTCACATTACATCCCCACTGAACTCTACAGAAGAGTAAAGATGCTATCTGGGAAAGAAAAAGTGAGCCAGCTGCCCAAATGCTTTCAGCTAAGAAACCTGATGAGTGTTTTTTGTCATATGCTATTTTAAGATTTACAATTTAGAGTAAATGAAAAGATAAATAGAAGGGACATGACAGTACTGCCAGGAATGTCTGTCCTGACAAGACGTGGCCCTAAGGTCTGTCATTACTGTTATCATTCTCTATGAAATTCTGTAGCAGTAAACTATAATTTATCATTTTCAAAAGAAATTCCTATTAACTAGAAAACAAAAAATATTCAGATGTTTGCCGGTATGCTAACATTACTTCTCTTTCAGTGAGATACCAGCAGCCCCAATTCCAGTTCGGCAGTGCCATTACTTCTCTGAGTAGCCTGGATCCAGTTACCATCTCTCTCAACTCTCCGTATTAGTTTCCTTATCCATGAAAAAGTAAGAATTTTACCTCTTCCTTGAGCTGGCTGAAGCATTAATGACATACTCTGGTGAACTGTGCTTTGAAAGTGCAAAATAGCTTTTATTTTTTTTTTCTGGAAGAAGTAAAGGCAACTAGTTTTCATCAACTCATGACTAGCAGAGGAAAACGCCATCTGGCTCAGTGACTTCATGGGGTGCCTGTGACCCACAAAGCCACAGTAAGACATCTGTAGCTGTTCCATGAGCCATAGCACTCTTTAATTAAGAATTTGATGATAAGCATATGCTACACTCTCTGAAATCTTCTGAAGGTTGTCAATGTCTGAGATTCAAAATTCCCCAGGACAGGAAGGTTTCTGGAGACAGGAGAAGGCAGAGGCGGCCGTACCTACGTTTACGCTGTATAGCTTTGGAATTTGCCTGGTGTTTAACTGTCTGTTGGTAACACATGGATAATGACACATGCTCCATTTCTGAAGTGGAAATTAAGAAAAAAATGAACAAGGAGAACTATAAGGGAATATGTTGTATTTATAAGCACTGAGATCTATGGATGAAAAGAGATGTGTATGTAGAAGTTGCTTGTGGAAGTGAGTCATCCCCTGAATCCTACATCTTAGCATGTCTTTCAGAGCATTTGATAGTCACTCAGTAAAATCATAGACATGCTTTTTGTTTTCCAGCAATTTTTTACAGACTTTGGAAAACTCACAAAAGGGGGTGTAGTTTTCTAAAGAAATAGCTACCACATAATTTGAGAAACCACAACGGTTCCCTAAAATACGAATAAACTGAATAACACATTTGAAATAATCTCTGCACCGCAGTCAGAGGAGAAAAATCCAAATCCTGACCGAGGCCAACTATGAACTTTCCATGCTTCCAGTTTGAGATATTGCTGAGACAGAATGAACCAGAGGAGTACTTTGAAGACATTAAAACACTCCATTTTTAACCCTCAGCAATGTGGCTATCTCAAACAATGCCTCTGATATATCCCAAGCTTTGAAAAAAGTTTTTCTCTAACATAAATTCACACACAAAACTGGACTGAACAGGTGGACTGAATACTCACACCTAATTTTGCAAGCACCAAGAAAGCCTGATAATGAAAAATAATGTTATCTTTAATGAAAGGAAAAACATGTGTTCTAGAACATGTATTCTGTGCCTCATTCTCAAAGGAAAATACTCATTTTAAGTGTGTTTAAAAAGATCAAAGACATAACCATGCAGAAAATAAAATTTCATAAAAGGCATTCTGCTTTTTCTGCTCTCCCTTTCCATTCCCTGCCTTCTGCTTCCCTCCCCGCAACCTGTAAAATTTAGGTGTAGCCATAATAGGTTTATCTCAGATCTCCTCTTCCAGAACGTAATTGGAGAAGAATTTCTCACAGTCCATCTTTAAAGTGAAACATGACACAATCCGTCCAATTCCTGATCGCAGGACTGACCTGCATGGGTGCATCCCTCATGGAAGAAAGATCCTGATTCCATCTCTGCCGGGTCCTTCAGTGTGGGTGAGCATTAAAAGGGTCACTGCCTGTATAGTTGTCCCCATTAATGCATCTTGTTTAAGAGTGTGCAAACTGATGTAGTGTTCCTACAAGGGATTCTGCCTTCCTACACCCCTCAGGATGCCCAGGCCCCTAATGAAATTAGGAGGAGAAAGCAGTGTGGCTCCTCCACAAACTGTCAGCTGGCCAGACAGTTGCCTGTTCAGACAGGCTGTAGGTTTTAGCAGATATTCAACACTCGTGCAGAGGAGCAGCTCCTTCTGCTTCCCGTAGATGACAGGGCCTTCACATTAACTTAAGTGATTCGGACCAGCCCAAGCTCTGCTCCACTGAGCTCCTACGGACTTGTCCTCCACACTGCCAGGGTAGATAGAAACAAAGATGACTTAAAGAAGTTTGTTTAGTCTAGGGAAGAATATAGGAAGCCATGATAACCATTTTCAAACATATAGCAGGATATCGCAAAAAAAGAAAGGAATAAATCATTCTCCCTATCCAGTGGGAAGATAACAGTTAATGGGCCTATACTGCAGCTGTGGAGACACGGACACGGGGCGGGGGTGGAATCTAACTATTAGCACAGGGAAGCACAGAAATAGATTGCTAAAGGAGAAGGGGTCTCTATCATGGTTTTAAAAGTAGTGTAGATAAATATATGTCAGAAATGACACAGGCACATTCCCTGGGGCTGAGGCTGGGACTACACCACCTTTCAGTGTCCCTTCCAGATCAGCTGTCTACAAGTCTACAAATAATTGAAAAGCAGCAATAAATATTCTGAAAAATAAGTTCTCTTACAAAGTTTTACACATGTATCAAGCAAAGACAAGGAAACATTTTCAAAGATAGTGAACCATTTTTGTCCTTAGCGCGTTGTGTACACAGTGCTCGCACAGGACCGGATTCAGTCTTTCTTAGGTCCATTGTGTAAACAATGCTACTATGAATTGAAGATTAAAAGGTAAACTTTTAGGCCACATTCTCTGCTTGTACAAATTGGCCTGGCTCCAGTTACACTCCATGGCCTCATGCTGGGTTTTGTTTACCGTGCTAGGGTCTGGCCATTTGACTTAAAGTCTCCCCTTGACTTCCCTAGCCTTTGAATCTAGTCCTTGAGCAAGTCCGACTCTCTACTCGGAGAGTGCAGGGTCCACACAAACAAGCCAAAGTGCTTCAAGGTGGCTTGAACTGTGGGAGCATTCATGGCTGTGTCTAATTAAGCAAATACAGGGAGCCAGAAAAAAATGGGCAAGAGCAGTTAAATCCAGGAAGAGGTCAAGCCCATTGGTAATTAGCAGGATAATGGATCAAAGAACTCCACTTAGCACAGGAAATATTGAGCACCTCGTCTTTATAGCTGAATCTGATAAAACTTGGGTTATACATTTTCTACTAAATGAACCGGAGGCAGCTACAAACAGGAGGCTATTGTTTAACCTCTGTGGGAATTTCAGTTGGGTTATTGCATGCTTGATGTGCTACAGAAGAGCAGCCCTTATGCCACATACTGATGTAGATCTCTTATCTTCACATCCACAGTGGTTACTCCAAAAGCAAAGAAAAATGAAAGCCTTTCAAATTGCTTTGTCTCTAAAAAAACTGCCCCTGGTTTTTTGCTTGTTTAGTGAGTTTTTTATCTTGTCTTTCTCTGTTCTCTTCAGCTTACAAATAAATATATCCAGTGCTTTATTTTAACAGATCTCTTGTTCCAAAGGAGTAATGTACTGGTTTTGTGTTACACCCTTCAAAAACTTAATCAGAAAACTCTGTTCAGACAGAAAAGGTTAGAAGTAAAAGTGAAAAGAGGAAAGGTCTTCAGTACCACTGTTACATTAACCCCTAAAAATTACCTTTTAGTAAACACTGCACTACTCCAGGCCCGTCCCAACTGACACTTTCAGTGTCTTTCAATTCAGTTGCAATTTCAGTTCTTTGCAACTGCTTAATTAAGGGAATAACACACATGTCATATGTGCTGGAGTCAGTCTGAACTATGTCACCCTTTGGGTTTATGCATTGAAGTAATAGAGAAAAAAATGACAACCAAATATCCAGTGCTCAAAAAAAAAAAAAAATCCTTTTGTTTGCAGACAATTGCTGTTCAATAGATAGACCATTATATATTTTTCACTGCTGATTACAGATGGAAAAAAAAATCTGCTTTTACATTTCTCCCTGGAGACACTGCTGGGTGTGTCCTTACTGATGACTGCAAAGTAAACTCTCTGCACTTGTTTCAGTCAATTGACAGGGATAGTTCTTCCCCAGGTAAGTAAGAACACCTAAAGTTAGGCTCCTCCTTTGACCTTTTCCAGGGGGAGACTGTCTCTATCCATAGATTATACACAATAATGTTTTCTTTTTCCTATTAGACACAAGCAGCCTTTCATTATTGTCTCCAGCATGTGACTGGATCAGGAGCCATCTGAAGTAGATCAGCCACATTCAGAACAGAAATTGTCTCCATCAGTAACAAATTCACTGCAGAGGACACGGATTTTCTCTTGCTGCTCCCTCCTCCTTATAGGACAGCTACCACCACTGAAAGCTGCCTTCATGAGTTTATAGTATACTGCATTCCGGATACTGGAAAAGAAGGGCATGGAGATCCAGTCTCAGTCTCAGATAATTTCATGGAGTGTTTCCATTGCCTAACGAAGCTGGACCTGCCTTAGAAACAGAGCAAAGATAGTGCTGCAGCAGTGCTCTGACCATACACGGCATATTCACAAGCCGTTGTACTGCCCTAAACTCTGATTTTTCACTGTGAAATAAAGGCTTCCTATGTTTTGTGGGCATTAAAGTGGAGTGGAGCACAGTTTCTAATCAACGATTACAAAAAAGAAAAGGGGGGAAAGGAAGGCTCACAAAAGTCAATTACCACCAAAAGCCTCCATAGCAACTAAACTGACTACTTTTCTTTTAAGGCTCCTTATAAATGCCATAAGCACAAAGCATCCAGGCCTCCCTACAGCTCACTGGTGCCAAGTGGATTAGGCTGGCAGAGACTGTGCTGGTTTAATCCCCTTTAATGCCTTGCACCTTCAGTCTGATAGGCAGCCAGGCCCTTTCGCTCCAGCTGAGCTCATCAGCGATAATGGTTTATCATTACCATCATCAACAGGAAGCTGCTTTTCCCTGTGCTCCAGGTCTTCATCCCATTTAAAAGAGCTGAAGAAAAACACAGGTATTCACTGAAATTTTCCTACTCTTAACAGCTCAGCTGCAAGTTGCCTAGTGAAGGGTAGTAACGTTTATGCATATTGCCCCTGAAAAGTGTAAATGAAAACTTGGCAATAAAAGGCCAATTCCTGGCAAGTCCTTGAAGAGTACTTTTCACACAGCAGCGAGATGGCAAGTGTATCCCACTGGAACTCCACACAAGTAGTATTTCACGGGCTTTTCTGTACTCAGGGTAGGACGGGTTGGATCATACTTGTGCTCTTGGAAGCACCAGGAGAGAAGGGGTATTATTCAGACTAGGGAGGGTGAGGGGTCCCTGGGTTCACCCACACAGCATGGCCTGGCTACACGCCACAAAAGCCAGCTCCATGGGACTTTTTATTCCTATTACTAAGGCAGAAGCAGAAATGGCAAATCACAGGAAGGGCAGAAGAAATAGTGGTAAATCTGGACACCTATCCTCCGCCCAGAGAGTTAGAGAATGCAGAAGCATAAAACTAAGCCTGTTCTGGGGAAAGGGACAAACTCTGTTTACCACTCAGCTGGACTCCCGCAAACCACCATTTCGAAAGCAGTTCAGTTCACAATGAGTTTGTACTTTTGTATGCCATGGTGTGTATTGGTGTGTTGGAGTACGACATCCATTGTAACATGTGGTAACCGCCAGTCTCCTGCTAGTCACAAGGTCTTCAGCGCTTAGCTAAGTCTGTGTTTTGGTATAACAACTGATGACCCAAGAGGACAGTTCAGGCTCCATAGATGGCAGCAACTGTAAAATAATTTCCACAGACAAGACAACAGGAGCCCCTTATCCCAAGCTCTGTCTCATAGGACTTCTCTGAGGGAGCCCAGCCTGCAGTTGTCCTCCTATCAGCTATGGAGGAGAAGGCATGAAAGCAAAAGTGCGAAATGGGCAGAAGTATCCAGGTAAAACCTGGCTGCACAGAGTGGGAATGGGATGAATTTGGCCTCTTATTTTAAGTTGTCCCATTATTAACATTCAACAAAGCCGTCTCTAACAAGATCCATAGAAAAGAACTATGGATAACTTGCAAAAGTTATGAATGACTCAGAAGACAAAAAGAAAGACTTGTACATTTCATGAGAAAAGACTAGCTTTTAAACAGATGAACCATTCCTCAAGTCATTTTAAAAGACATTTGAATGTCTTAATTCCTTAGCCCTTATTTTTCATTGTCACTGGTGTAATGTCAGCTTTTTCACATACAGCTTTGAAAAGTAATGTCTCATCATGCTATGAAAAGGAAAGTTTTTTCTGTGATATTTGTTATCAGATATCCTTTGATACTAGTTGTCAAAGGAAATGAGTAAATCTTTATTATCATAAAAGAGACTGAGAAACTCTCCAAGATATGTAAAATTTAGCAAGCCAAAATCCTGTTCTCTCCTACAACAGTAGCTTCACCACTCTGATGCAGCATGTTTGAGCTCTGGTTTTAAACAGTATTGGCATGACAGGGATATCTAGCAGATGAATATCAGGACGGGCGTTTGTACTTGCTCTCAAAGTCACTTCCTTTTTTTAACAATACTCAAAATGACTTTGAGAGCAAGCATAATACTCATTCCTAACATTCACCTGCTGGATATTTCTGTACTGCTGGCAGTGCTTAAAATCCCAGACAATTCTTTGCTATCAGAAATATTACCATGTTTATATATTCCCATAAAATCTTTGATACATTATTTACTGATGAAGTCAAATGTAA
The DNA here is from genome assembly GCF_000690835.1 of Fulmarus glacialis. NCBI lineage: Eukaryota > Metazoa > Chordata > Aves > Procellariiformes > Procellariidae > Fulmarus > Fulmarus glacialis. The sequence continues at coordinate 8,657 of NW_009204387.1, forward strand.
ACCAGAAGTTATTTCTTGCCTTTATTGCTTGTAGATCACATGTGACTTTGTCCAAACTTATCCTAAAGTGCCAGAAATAGCACAGCATAGCAGTCCTGTGAATCAGACACATTATTTTATAGAATGCAGCAAAAGAGAGGAAAGCTTCACTAATTATAATACATGGAAATACTTATTTTTCTGTTTTACATGATGAAGTCCAGATAAACACCACAGACTCTGAGAGAAAGCAAGCAGATTGAGAAATCAGTAACAAAAAGCGTATGCCAGTAACTGGGCTTCTGGATGCCAAGAGCCGCCGGCTCTGCCTGGGTGATCCCTGCTTGTGTGTGCTGTGTTTGGCTGACCACACAACACTAATCACAGCTGCTGCTAAAAGCAGAGCAGAAGAAGACAGCTGGCAGGGTACGAGTGGGAGGCAATGGAGACCAGGCTCTTTCAAAGTGAGAAAATCTTAGAAGTGCCTTGCTAGGCTCTGGGGTGGGGCAACGCAGCAGCTGTCCTGCATACCAGCCTGACCCATGCCAGGGCATTTTGTATTGCCCTGTGGCTTTGCGGACAGTAGGGGACAGAGCCATAGTAAACTTGGCTTCAAGTGAGCAGACAAGTTGACAGCTGACAGTGGAAATTACGCAGGTAACAGAGCAGCCCCATGGAGTTACTGGGCTGTTGTTAGGACATTGGTTTCTTAGTTCTACACGCTCCAAAGTATCTAGTTTTCAAAACTTCCATAAATATTTGGGGTTAGGATTCAGTTCACCTAACTGTAGCTTTTCAAAAATCAGTTGTCTCGGCTAAGCCATGTCTATGTTTCCTTTACAACCAGTAGTGGTATGTCTGTTTTGTTTTGTTTTGTTTTGTTTTTAAACCCTCTGGTTTTAAGAAAAACTGAGTTAACCTCAAGAGGAACTTCTCTATCTTTATTTACTAGAGAAAAAACCAAGAAGACTAGCTAAGACTGTGAATGGGACCAGCTCATGGGCCAAAATGCAGGTATTTTGGTGTCTATATATCATTGCCCACATGTGCCAGGGGGCTAACCTTCCATCATAATCAGGACAATCTAGTCAATACAGTCACTGAAGCCTTGAGAACACGTAAATTCATCCTGAAGTAGTGACTGCTTAGATGAATCACTCTCTAGGTTGCACTGATGTTAACAACTAGGTCTCCTGTGCCTGTAAGGGGAGCTTGGACACATTAACCTCTTGCAGGCACTACGTACCCTATTCTGCCAGCTCATTACCACCACGGAGGCTTTAACCTGCAGATGGCCAAAGTCATATTACATGAATCCCATCCCAGACACTTGTATTGTACTAATCAAAGCATATGAAGAGAAAGACAGAAAGTTTCCATCTCCTCGTGCGCATTCATTGGCTTGAGTGAAGTTACTCTGGTTCACTCAAGTGGAGGTCATAAATTATTAAGTTGTACTGTCGCTACATACTTGGGAGTGAGGGACACTTGCCTGATCACAGGATGGTGTCCTTGATTCTCAGAATGAGAAACAGCAAGGCCAGTCAAGTTCCCCTAGTCTGAAATAAATTTCCCTCATGGAGACTCAGTGTCTTCTATAACATGGCCTGAGCAAACATCCAGCGAAGAAATCCTATTAACTTCAAACAGCTTCAAACAGTGGATGAGATTCCCAGTTTGTACGCGTGACCTATGGCAAACCAAAGTGTTTGTCACCTCAGGAACTCAGATAAGTTTCTAAGAGAGGACCGAAGGAGGATGTCTGTCTGAAGGACAAATTATCTTGCATCAGCTTTATTTTTCTGGATGAAAAATTCCTGCCCCACAGGACCTTCGGCCATAAAACAACAAGAAGGACATAAAACATGAAATGGATTTCTTTCTGTCTTTATTGAAACATGATCGCTTTGTTAATAAATCTCTCTTTTGAATGCGAATGAAGGCATGCTGTGTGGTCTGTAATTACCATCATCAGGCAGTTTCCAATCTTCCACAAAGCTAGGGGTTTATTTGTGGGGGTATTTTTTACTGATATTTCTGTGCATAGTTTGAAGGTCAAATTCAACAGTGTAGGGTATGGGTGCAACTACATTAGCTTCAGCTCTGACTTTGAGCATTTGACTCTGAGCCTGTATAGCATAACTGCTTTCCTCAGCTCAGAGTGGAAATAAAGTTGCTTTATGACTTCTTTGCAAATCACCCACTTCTTCTCCGCTCCATTGTTTGTTTGCTTCCTGAGAAAAGCTCTACTATCATAGGAAATGAAGATCTGTTTTTACTGAAAAAAGTTATGATTTGAAGTCAATGTAAACTCCTTAAAATTGCTAAGGGCTAAAATAAACGTGTATTTTATGTCTCTATACTGATTTAATATATTTGCCATAATTGCATTGTCTTTAACTTTGTATGGATTGTATTAATGTGTTTCAATACATTTACGGGTTCCCAAAGATCTGAGCAGTCAGAGCATGTGTATCAGATGCGGTGTTCCTTCTTTCTGACAAGTAGGACAGCACAGTTGTGGGTCAGAAAACACAGGGCACTTTAGGCATATTTCCTTATTTCACTAGAGATAGCAACAGGCTGCAACAAATAAAGATAAAATAGGTCATAGAATCATAGAATCATAGAA
>NW_009204388.1:0-11445 GCF_000690835.1 Fulmarus glacialis
CCACAGCCTTTCCCTCATCCACTATGCGGAACTTCTTCTGTTCTCCAAGGGGGAAACTATAGAGAATGCTGTGAGCCGTCCTAGAAACAGCAACATGACAAATTTCTCTGACAGAGAAAAGAGTAGAATCCCATTCTGTACAGCCATATCTGATTACTACCTTCTTTGTGTATCTTTTCTTTCTACATGTCCTGCTTCATACGCCATCCCGGTGCCTGTGCATTGAACAAGAGTTCTGCAGAAATCATGCATATGGGAAAGGGCAATATAAATTTTGCAGAGGCAGGCAGGTTTAATTTTGAAATTTCCTAACTTCTGAGTGCTTGACTTAGGACCTTTCCTGACCTTTTACTTAATTTTAAAGCAATTTTCTAGAGCTAAAAAGCCGCAACAAATCCCTTTACATGCTGTATTGATATTCACACAGGTTTTGTACCTGCTCCTCCTGGATAGCTGTTCTGCAACCTCGCTCCTTCCATAGCTAGAAACTTCATTTTTATTTCCAGATTAAAATAATATTAATCTTTTTTGCAACTGGGGCCTTTTAAGCAGTTCTCTTCAACCTCTGATAGCATCTTTCCACTTCACATAGAGTCAGGTTCCCTCTGGTTTTCTTTAGCTAAATTTAACAAGCTCTTTTAACATTTTGATATAGGAGATTCTTCAGACTCTACTTAATCAGGCCATTGATAGTCATCTATCTCTACTGACAGTGCCTCATATGTGCATAATATGATCTCATTTACATTTTTCAGTATCAGCATATCAGTAGCTCCAAATCGTTCTGGCATTGATTAGTGCCAGTAGTTAAGGTTGTTACCATTATCTGTTGACAATGCATATTTATCCCACTTCTATTACTTCTAGTCCCTAAGGATATCTGATTTTTCCAAAATTTTATCCTGATCTTCCTCTCTAAAAAAAACCAAACAGGAAAAAAAAACCCAACAAAATAACACTGCTATAAAAATCCACATTAAGTACCTCGGAAGTAAGTTCACTTAGTGTAAAGAATTGAAGAGTGAAAATTTCACTTAATGAAAAGTTTTGAAGAGTTACAATTGAGATCCATGTTTCTCAGCATAGCTATATCATTGAATGGACAATATTGTTTAATATAGCTACCCAAGCTATTTTTACACTTTTCTAAACTTCTTTTGGAAACACTGGAGACTTGCAGTAGAATAAAAGACAGAAAAGACAGGGGAAAGTAACAATCAATATAATTTTCTACTGTGAAAACGGGGCACAGAATTCCCATGTTGAAAGCAATGCTCATAAAAAGCAATGGATGTCACCGGAGGTTCCTTCCCAGTCACATGAGGTTGTCACTTGAAATACATATGCTACAGACTAATAGGTGTTATGCCTTCTGAACCCCACGAAGGAGAGCAAATACGGGAGCTCAGCCATAGGGCCTTACTCCTGGAATATCTGAGATGCAGAGTCACAGCATCACTCACGTTGGAAGGTCAAGTTGCTCTGGGACCAGCTGATTTTTTAGTCTCTCCAAGGATCAAGATTTCATAGCCTTTCTGGGCAACCAGTTTCAGTGTTGGACCATCCCAAGGTGAAGCAGGTTTTCCTGTCTCTAATCAGAATTCCCCACATTCCAGCTTGCATCTGTTGCTTCTCCTCCTATCATTGTGCACCTTTGAGAAGAGTGTGGCTCCACCATCTCTATAGCCTCCCAGTGGGTGGTTGGACACAGCAGCAATATCCCTCTCAGTCTTCTCTTCTTCAGGCTGAACCAGCCCAGTTTTCTCAGGCTCTCCCCTTCCATCATGTGTGCTGTCCCTCTAACCATCCTGGTGGCTCTCCGCTGGATGCACTCCAGTGTGTCAGTGTCTGTCTGGTACCGGGGAGTTCAAAGCTGGGCACAGCACCCCAGAGGGGGTCTCAGAAGTGCTGAGCAGAGGAGGAGGGAAACACTTGCCTTGGCTTGCTGACCACACTCTTGCTAATGCAGCCCAGGATGCTGTTCACGTTCAACTTGTTCAACTACCAGCACCCTCTTTTCTACAAAGCTGTCTTCCAGCCAGTTGTCCCCTAGCCTGTTCTGGTTCCTGGGGTTATTCCTCCTGAGATACAGGGCTTTGCCCAGTACACAGACCGAGTGAATCTGCTGCTCTTAGCCCAGAGGTGCTGTTGTTCCTGAAAGCCCAGTGCTTTCAAGTATCCTTGTAGAACTGTTCACAGAGTATGTGAGCACTTTTAGTTATTGACCTGGTTAATATTTGTAGCCAGAGTTCATAGTTATGTTCTTTTTAACTTTTTGTATCATTTTTCAGTTTTGACTTGGAAGGTTTTATCTGGAGGATTTTATCTTGGAAGGTTTTATTTAAGACTGGGTCTTAAATTAAGACTGGGCTGAACTTCCAGAATGTCTCATCAGACTGTAGAAAAGATCTTATATTAAGGGACGGGCATCTGGAGCTGTGTGAAGACAGAGCAGATGTCTTGCAATTATCTTAACTTCAGTGTGCCTTTAACAATAGGCATGCCAAACAGCTGTGCTAGGTCAAATGAGAAAGTCACATAACCGTAGATGAAAGTTGTCATGAGAGTAATATTGATAGTATTTTTAAGCGGGGACATTTCTGTTTCACAAATGGCAAAGAAACAGAACAATGAAACTCATAAACCAAAAACCCATCAGACATACATGAATAGCTTTTGAGCTATTTCAATGTTTCAGAGGAAAAAAAAGGTGCAGAGTTTAGACAGTTCTCAAAGAATTGGACTTTGCCTGAAATGTGTCAAAGCCCAGTTGAGCAAGCGGAGATGGGGGAGGAGTGGTGACATAGGTTAGAAGATACCTGAAATCCCAAGGAGAGAGTTCCCAGAGTGAGTGGAAAAAGAAGACTAGCATCATACTAGCAAAGAAAGCTGTTGTCGCCTTTCATTCTTAAAACCAGCACAGACTACGAGCTTCAGTGAGTGTGCCGGTCCTGGCAAAGCAGAAGTATTGAATACAAAGATGACTTTTTTCAAGCAGATGAAACACTGGCAAAGCTCGAAGGTGGGGAAAAGCAGACAAAACTAAAAAGTAGGATGAGAGGTTCAGACTTGAGGATGAGGGCTCAGTGCCATTGGAACCTCTTTGCAGCATTGAATTGTGTGACCCATCCAAGTAGAACAGCCCATTTTCCAAGCAGGATGGGAAAGAAAACTACTAGAAATGATTCCAGTATTACATAAAAACTTATGCCATTTTTTCATGAAAAAGTGTGAACTAAGGCTAGGGGATGGGTAGAGGCAGGGACAGCCAATGTGTTCAGATTGAAGGGTCTAGGGAACTTCAAGGTCTCTGCTGTATTGCAGCAGTGTCACCAGCAAGCATGGGCTGCTGAATGGTGATTCTCAGAAACAAGTATCTTTGAAGAGAGGCAATACTTCTTTTCTCTTTCTTCTCATTAAGAGGTTTCTGATTTCACCAGGAGAAATGAAGTTATTTTACAGTAATATCGACTCTTTTATTTGATTTTCATAGCCAAACTCTCAGTTTTAGTTCCCTTATACATTACATACCTGACCAAGTGAAATTGGGAAGACACTGTGTGTGGCAATTCTACGCAAGAAAAATAAAACTCTTTTACAGTCATGCATTTAAGTAAGGCATGTGTCGAAGCATTAAATGAAAAATTTGTTTTCTTTTTGTCTGCTAGATCAGCTAATATGAAAGCTAGATGGCTTCTTATTACAGTCAGTCTACTATCTTTAGATTCAGTTGGGGGGGGGGGAAGAGAAACAGTGCAGTTGTTTAGAACTATTTTTAATATGACCTCAAATCTTCCAGAAGTGAAAGTAGCAATCACGGTGAAATCAAATGTTTGAGTACAGACATTTTTCTGCACTTTTATTTAGAGCAAGAGAAGAAATGAAATGGAAATGGGAACAAAGAATGAAAGATAATATGAAATATAAAATGATGAACAGAAAAAACAGCAAGAAATAAATTGTCTTCTACCCAATTTGAAATATTCTATACTCTTTACTGTAAAAAATGAATAGATATTTGCATGGATTTCCAAAGTGAATGTGTGTGCATGTAGTTGCAAATAAGTTTTTCCAAGACACTGATTTTAAAGGTGTGCTATTCTCCAGTCTCAGTAATTGTGTAGGTCCATTAGGTCCATTAGACTAAAGAAGGGAAGGAGGAAGAGAAGGAAAAAACACTTCAATGGGAAGTAAAAAGAAAAGCTGATTCATTACTTAAGTATTTTTTTCACTGCTGCCGTGCCAGATTAGACCTACCTGGTTCACAGCAAGGGAAACCATTTAAGCTCTATGGTTATTATTTTCTCTATATGCAGCTCATCCTAATGGATTGCTGCAATATCACTCTCTGACCTCAAAAGATAGACCTCGAAAGATAAAAGCCCATCAGGTCAGTAGAAGAATTTTTTAAGTCACAGTACATGGCAAAGAAATAGTGATAGATGAAAAATTTGCAAATTTAGTTTTGTCAAGACTCTTTATTATAGAAGGAAAATTCACTCAAATTGGCAAATACATCTTATCTCTGATATTTCCAGGTTTGATACTTAAATCATGACATGACTTTTAACAAAAAGCACACAGAAACTAAGAAAAGTAATGCTTTTAAATTATTTTGGTTTTAGTTATGTAAAAAAAAATCTCTGGTGATAGAAGATTAGAAGATAGAGATTATGTTCTTAAAAGACTCAAAAATCTAAAGTTAAATTGTGGTGCCATTTCAATTGTCTTTTCTCATTCCACATTGTCTAAAGGTAGCAAGAAAAGTAGATACTGCCCCAGTTTGAACAGGTTGTCATGTAAGCAGCAGCATCTGCACTTGTTGGATATATTTTGTGACTTTATTGAGATCTCTTGCGTATGTACAAAGTGTGAGGGAGAACAACTGATCATTCTGGAATATATCCTAATTAATTTTGAAACAAATATTCACTTCTGTTTCTTCTGTGCAAACACTCAATCAATACTTGATAGCCGTATTGACAGCCTGATTTTTTTAGCGGCTTGGTTACGTTAGAGTAGTCTTGTCTCAGTCTGTCTCCTTAAGCTTTTCAATTATTTTCAGAGTCTCAGATAAGCTTGACTGAAAGACTTAATCTTTTTCATGTATTCATTAAAGATGGCATCAAAATCAATCCTTCATTAAGATCTGTTGAACAAGGCCAATGCTGTTAGAGAAATGTAACGCAAATCTCTATTCGGTGTGAATCAAACGCTTAATGGGAGTATCTTCTGATTGCTAATGTTTCCTTATTAGCAAATATATGAAGGGAAAATTAATCTTAGTAGACCCTTATCAGGTTAAACAAGCAAATCAGAAGACCATTATGGGGCATATTTATCTTTCTTCCAAGAGCTAGAACAATCAAGAAAAAAAGCACAGAAAACACTTAAGGAAAATACTAGAAATAATATTGTGCATGCAAATTATGAGAGTGACGGGCAGATCTGAACTTTCTCAAAGCTCATAGCTGTTCAGAAACATATTTTAGCATCTGTTTCATATCAGCCTAAGTGGAGATGAAGTGGAAAGCAAATATTTAATGAACCTCTGAATCTCACAATAAAATACAGAAGTTTGGTACAGATTATTTTAACTGAATTTACCTTTGAAAATGTGGGATGAACTGATTCTGCTTATTCATTTTGTTGCTTATTCTACTGCCACTTCTGGACCAAAAGAGCCTCATTCTAAATTCATAAATGCATCTTTTGGCACAGTGAAAGGCAAGGAGAGTTGGTTGTTGCATCTGGTTATTTTCAGACAGAACTCCAACTACCATGGTTTTGCATTAACACTCAGGATGGCATTTATTAGACAAATACTAATCATTCCACCTTTACTTTAGAGGAAACAGAAAAACAAGGGGCAATTCTGCAACAGAATTCCTCTCATCCTAATGAAGATATCTAAAAGAAGCCAGATTATTTGTGCCCAACAAATGCTGGTTTTTTTCTCCACTGACTCTAAATGGGAGCTGTGTAAGGGCTCAGGGAGGCTCCTGCAGTTATAGAAGTATAGTTCATAAATGTGTAAATGTTGATGAGATGAATCCTACCACTAATCGCAGTTTGCTTCTCATTTGCAGGAATTCTTCGCTCTATAGCTCAGCTTTATTTGAACAGGCACATCTTGAAATCTTTGGCCACAGCCCAGATTTTGGAGAGTTTTCAGATCTAGGAAGACAAGGAAAAATCTTATATTCCATTTAACAGCAGAAATTTTACTGGATGACTTTGAAAGGAGAAAAAGCATAAAAATCAAACAAAAAAAACCAAGCAGGATTAACGTGTAAAGTTTTCTGTGTTGTTACAGGCCATTATACAGGTGTTACTTCCTGTATTCAGCTTATATTACATATTTGAGGTTAAGTCCTGAAGTCATGCAGGCTTAAACACAGTTAGATGCAACCCTTGACTACTTCTACTGACTTCAAGAACTCAATGTAATCCTCTGATTTCAGTGCCTCGCCTTTTTCAGTTCTCATTTTTCTAGCAGCATTTCAGCTCCTGTTTTTAGGTGCCCTGGCATAAGTTCATAAGGCCCATTGCAGAAGAAAATCACTAAGTACTCTCCAGCCCATTCTTTAATATTTTAGCCAGAAGTGGCATCCGTCATTAGCTGTGCTAAACACCTACCTCACCACAGGGCTGTCACAGTGAAAGTTGTGACCAAAAAAAAGCACTCTTGGCTTTCTAGCCATTACCTACCAATAGCTTTCCCCCTCTGTGAGACACAGTCCAGTATCGTCCTGCTCCACTCGCTGCCAGCATGCTCGTGGAAACATTTCTTGTCAGCCTTGGTAATATCTTGCTCACCGATTTAGTGCGAACATCAGCAGCTTCGTAACACAACTGTTTGCCTCCACCAAGCCCAGCTCTATCACACTTGCTTTCCTTGAATATTCCTCTTCAGCCGTATTGTCTCAGTTAGGTGGAGGGCATTTGTCTAAGTCCAGACTTTTCAGGTGGAGGAGCCTTGCTGCTCTGGTTAGTTCGGTTCTTTAGATGTATCTAACACTGGAAAAATATTTCTGTCCGCTCCATCCTGGGGGCTGCTATTCAGAGCTGTATTCTTTGGGTGGCTGCCCCAGTCTATGCTCTCTGACAGGTGTGAAAATCGGGAACCCAACCGAGAATAAAAGTGGTAGTATCTTCTCATCCTCAAGGAAAGAAAAAAACCCAAACGACCAAAAAATTTAATTAACTCCCACTTAAATGAAAGCACAGAGAAACATCATCTTCAGAGTATGCCCTAAAAGTTCAAAATAATAGGAGTTCAATAATAATAAAAGTTCAAAAATAATAAAAGTTCAAAATAAAAATGGCATTTGAGAATGAAAAAAGGAGAAAAAATCTCCTTTTTTAACATGTAGAAGCTGAACACCTTTGCTAATATTGACTGGTATTGCGAAAGGAGAGACATGGATGGTCAAAAAAACCTGTCCCTAAATGCATTTCTAGGTCAAGAGCAACATCCTAAATTCTGTTTGCAAAGTCCCAGGTAGCCAAGGAAAACTGTGGAGCCCTGATGTCACCAAGACAGTCACCTAACGCCCCCTAATTAGCAGAATGCCACAGTTTGCATCAGCTCCTTTGACCCATGATTTTGAGGGACACCCTGAATGAGAACAGTCTAGAGACTGTTTGTATACAAAAGTGTTGAAACCGCCTGGCTAGCAAAGGCAATTGTCCTGGTTACTATTGCGACCATCTGTATTTCGTAACTGCTGAAGGTCACCAACTGGGAACTGAATTAACGAGGAAAAAAAGCCTCAAACAAATAACCCTGCAAAAAGGAAGATCTTACTCTCGTCATATCCTCTGGTTGCTAGCCTGATTAGGCAGGACAGGCCTATCGTAGCAAATTTGTTCATATCCTAATATAAGAGAACGTGTACAGAAAGTCATTGTAAGAAGCAAGAGATTTAGGCCAGGCATCATTAGCACCAGGCCCCAGGTTTCTCCTTACTCTCATGAGGTCTTTCTGGTGGTTGATCTGGGAGTAAGAAGCAACTGTCCTTTGGAAACCCTCAACAAGAAAAATTTCGACTCCAGTGTATCCCTCTGCTGCAGCTGTAGGCAAGTTACCGCCATCTCACCGATGTTACAGAAAGTAGGGCGTGCATTTTACACGCCAGCAGAAGCAGGAAGCACAGAGCCCAGGCCCTTCGGAAACTCTGCTATTGATTACAGAAGTGCAGGACTTCACCTTTGATCTCTATCTGCTCTCCAGCAATGGACTGTGTCATATCTGAAGTTTGAAAAGCTGCTGAGAATCCTGGCATGTGGTTTTCATAAACTCGTTTGAAATTCAAATTTCAGTTGAATAACTCGTTTCGAAAAAATGTATTATTCTGCAGTGCATTGTGTGGCAATAATTATGTGACAAATTTCAAGTTACAAAGTGTAAACATTTTTGCTTGAGAACTCTGAGGAAATGCTCTTATTTTGTAACAGTGAGTGTGTTTCTTTTAGCACCGTCTGACTTGGAAGCAGTTAATGGAATTTGTTCAAAATATTCTGGGTAAAAATTGGATCTGAGCAGATACCAAAGTCTAAAAGCGCATCTCTCGTAACCTAGAGGTAGTCGTGATACGGGTTCTTTCACAACCTGCCCTCCAGCTTTCTCCAACCAAGTCAAATGTTAATTATTTCAAATTAATTAATAATTCAATTATTTCAAAGCTGCACAGTGGCATACAAGGGAAGAGAGCGAGTGTGTGCACATGGCAAGAGCTTGTTATCTGAGATGCTAGGATAGGAAGCCAAACCCTCAAATACTGTTGGTGTCCATTCCTGATTTTGCCACTGGCTGATTGTATGACCTTGAATAATTCATTTAAACATAACAAATCAGGCGGCTTTTAAGGATTTAAGGATTTTAAGGATTGATAGGTAAAGGCTTTTAATAATCCTTTGAAGGAAGTTTTCAGTCAGTGCACACACATCCAAACTGAAGTCTCACCAGGGATTTGGCAATGCCAGATGAGATGCATGTGAAGGAAAGCAATGCTAAATAAATAGTTCTGCAACCAATCCACATTCGGTTATGCTGGATTATTTCCTCATCCTAGAAAGCCAACCTTTTATTACAAAAGTACAACATATAAGTGATGTCATTTTATTTCCTGAAAATTCCCTTCAAATTCCAAGAAGGAAAAACTATTTGTGTAGTGAAAATGGATGTGGGAAAAATACTTTATTCTGGAGCGAGATTTTAAGCAATGGGAAAGAAAAAGGGAAGAATGATTTTCTTCTAGTTGCATTTAATTTCCCACAGAATACTTTGTAGACAAATGACTGGGACCATAACCTTAATTGTTCAAAACTATTAAGCAAATTAATCTGTGAATTTATTTAGAAGTACATCAGGTTCTCTCTTACAGTACTGGGCTTTGAAAGTTCACAATAGGTTTCACATGAGAAGCATGAGACTGATGCTGGCAGGCAGTTTATTTGCTTAGGTTGGGGCAGGAGCAAGAAGAGAAACACTGCAAATGTTTACTCTGCATAAAATAATTTAATCACATCCATTAAGTCTGTGAGACTGGATCAAATCACAGAAGCCTGTAGCGTTGCTGAATTGCTAGTTATTCTCTGCAGAATTATGGGGAAACATTAATGACTAACATTTTATTAATGCTGTTAATTTAATAATTTTTTAAAAATTAAAGGTCAATAAGAGTTACTGCCTGTAACACCTAGAGGGAAATTAGATTGAAATTGTTTTGTGTGATTCATGCTTTTTTCATTAAAGTTCTCAATCTACTGTAAAGTCTGTACAGGTATAAAAGATGTGGGTGATCATTTAATACATCAGCAGAGCATCTCAGATAGGAATTTATCCAGTAAAACCATCTTAGCATGCATTCCCTGAGAGATTGTACTGCTCTCTCAGCCTGGCAAGTGCAGACAATTCAGTAGGTGGCCTCACACCTGGCCAAGAAAGGAGCTTTAGGAGCAAATCCATGTCCTTCACTGTTTCATCTTTTAGAACTGTCAGTTCCATTATGCTGAATTTTTCTGCTGTTAAAATGTCACTCTTAAAAATGCTCTTTTGTGAAAATCATTCAATTCTGACCTTTGAAAGCACACATCATCTCCCTCCTGAGATTCTGAGGCTTTTTGGTTTTTTCCTTTGCTGTAATTATGACCAGAATTACACTTAAAAAAACAAAAACCAAAAAACAAAACACAAAACACAGGAAGAACAAGACAGACAACATCTTTCCCCCCGACCCCCTCATACTTTTTTCTGTGGAGGAATAGAAAGAATCAGAAGAGATACATTTCTCTATGGAGGTGGGAGGGTGTGCAGGTTTGTTTTCTGATTTTGAAATTCAAAGAACTGTACATGCTTTCTTTGCTCTAACAGTAAAAACAAGCAGAGGCATGCATCAGTATGTGTAAGACTCAGTATTTGCAAAAAGTAGTAAATTCATTGTCTGCACCATCTTAAAACAATTTGTGAATAAGGATCAAATTCTCTAAATAATTCTGCTAAGAAAAGTGTTCAGGTTCAGAAACACCAAGCACCACTGACTGGGAAGAAAGCAGGCTTGTCTTTGTATTTTGTAGTCCAGTGGTCAGAGCCATCATGAGGTGAAATTCAGATTAATTGTTTCTTGTGTTTTCGATGATTTTGTACCCACTTTGGGTATGACCACAATATGCGTCCCACCATTGCTCCTGTGACAGCGGTTTTATTTTACATTGCATGCTTGAATAGGAATCTCTAGCATAGTGGGTGGGACATTACATCAGCTCCATCCACATGTAACTTCATTTACAAAATGAATTTGTTCTGTTTGCATGTAGTTTTCCCCTCTCCTGTCCCATAGGATATGTCCCTTGGACAAAATACCCTAGATGAACAGCACTCTGGAATACTTGCGTTCTTCTCTCACTTTATCAGTGTTCATAAAGCTGGTTGGGTCATCTGAAAACATTTTGGGTGTAGATAAGGACACATGTGAGGGCTTCAGAAGCAGTATCACAGAGCAGAAAGAACCTAATTTAGTTTTCAGAGTTTTCAGAGCTCAGTTGCAATTTGTTGGATCTGAAATGCAATTTGTTGGATCTGAAATTAATAAACATGTGGAAACTTGTGAGAGTATCAGGCTAGACTTTTATTAGCATGTTGCTACCTCTGAGAAGAGATCTGGGTTCCACAGAGGAGCAGTGGGCATTATGCGTATGTGTCTCACTGAGTCCATTTAAAAAATCATGGGTTGTAGGTAAAAATTGCACTCTTTTTTCTGCTTATCTTGCAATTTGAGCAACAAAGTAGCTAATTTTTAACTTGCTACAATAAATAAGCTTGCTGACTAATTTTGCTTTTAACGATCCCTTTAGGCTCTCAGAAACAGGCATTTGACCTGCTGAATCTCTGTGACTGGAGAAGATAAATAATACTGGCAAGTTTAAAGGGCTTAGTCGTGT
>NW_009204388.1:11476-26978 GCF_000690835.1 Fulmarus glacialis
CTGCTATATTGTGATCCAAGCAAGTGGTCTGCAAGTCATTGTTGAGAATTAGAGATACTCTTTTTTTTTTGACACCTAGAAATGGAGGTTTCAGCAGTGTTTCTCTTTCCATTTTTTGTTCCCTTTTTCTCTTCATGTATTGTAAGAGAGTCTCTTTTCCTTTTTTTTTCCTCCGTTCCTTCCTCAGTCTCTGCACTGTGTTTCATGGGTAACAGAATTACTTTAATATTACTCTTCGTTTGTTAAACATGATGTGAAGTGAGTACTACTTGAATCTGAAATGACCTTTGACGAACAACAAGCCAGTAGGTTTGAAATGGGCCTAAAAGGATCCTCTTGGAGATGATCCAGAGTTTTATCATCTGAATTCTAAATACTGCTTCTTTTACAGTATCACAAACTACAGTGCTAGAACATCATAGAATGACAATGAGATAAAAACTAATTGGGCCGTTCTAATCTGACTGCAGTATGATTATATACATAAAAATCAAGTTTAAATATTTGCATAAAATAAAAAAATAGGTAAGACAATACAGTGCCTGAAACTGCCTTTGGAAAACCACTGAAGAACTTCTCTGTGTTCCCAACAAACTAAATTAAGCTACTCCCAGCAATAAAATTGGATTGACATTTTTTATCTTAATCTGAGGCTACTTCCAGGTACAGGCCTTAGGCGTGCCTGCAAAATAAAAAAAGCAATAATATTTTGTTCCTATGTATTCCAGAGGTTTTTGAAGACTTTACGAATGTTCATTTTAATGATACTAGAATGTTTTTGCAAAGGGTAAAAATAGAAATAAAAGTTGCGTTCCCTTCTTGGGAGGTCCTCTTCCACATCTCTCAGTTCATGCCTGGCCTCTGTGTACTTCATCTCTATAGAGGTGGGACAAGTGGTGACATCTCTGTATACTTTTTGCCCAGTGCCCTTTTGCCTGAGTCGTCTGGTGATTGAAGACAAAGTAAACAGGTTGTGTGGGAGAAGGAAGGGAAGGGATGCATCACCTTCCCCTGCTTTTAAGGATATCAGGGAAAATAAAGTAATACTGTTTGGAGCTACAATTCTTCTTCAGCGCCCAAAGGATTATTCTGTTTTTCAAGGAAAAAAACCCTGAAGAAAAGCAAGCAGATTTATAAAGCTGTGAGGTGTCAGTGATCTTCTTCCACTCCTCCTTCAGGATCTACAAAAAGCTGGGACCAATTCCTCCTATAGAAAGGCAAGGCACGTACGAGCCTCAGCTGAAACACTCAATGAAAACAGGCGTGTTTCCTTTTTGTGAGAACACAGTGCACTCTCCCTAATGAGCTAATTGTTCTGTCCATGTCCATTTGTGGAACCGTTGCGTTTGATTTTCTTTCTAGGAGGAGGGGTGATTTAAAGACTTTAGCTAGACCACATAACCTTTTGCATGAAATTCCATAGTTACTCCAGAAGAAAATCATGAAATTCAGGTCATGATAGCTGTGTCTTATATAATGTCCATAATGTACAACCTTTGTACTATAAATAAGGGGAAAACAGTAGCCTTGTCCCATAGACCTTGCAGTCAAGAATTTAGCTCTGAAACTGTGAAAAATGTAAATATTACCAAAGCGTTATATCAGGTTGCAATTTATTTATTTAATGAAAAAGGATTGCATATTGCCTTGCTTCTCTGTCTCTCTTACGGAGTGCTACAGAAATGGAATATGCATGCAGCTGTGAACAGACCCAGATCAAGAGTACAGAGCACCAGGCTGTCAAGTGAAGGGAAAATGATAAAAATGGAGGAAAAGACACACATACTGTGAAAGTGAAGAATAGTTGGGAATATGAAGACATACAAAATCTTTAGAGCAGTTGTTGGAATGTCCCCATCTTCCCAAGGCAATTAAAGCCTGACTGTGCTGTTACTCAGTTGTACTTGTGACCATTTACAGTGGGGTTCTTCATAGAATACCAATGTGTTTTCTCTTAAAGTACAAGTAGACGTTAGGTCCTCCCTTTTACAAGAATGCTTAAGCCAAACGATAAGAATACTAGGGCTGAAAAGTATAAAGTCACCGTCCACTGAAGAAAACCATGTATAGTTTATTTTTGTTCTGATCATTAGAAACAGGACAAAGAACAACAAATTAAAACTGGATTTTGGAACTGTGTAAGACCTGATGGCAGGAAGTGAAATCTTGTTGTACGCAAGCAATTATACTCAGGTCTAGAGAAAGAAAATCAGTCCTTTTATCTCTAGTCTTACTGCAGATTGTCAGCACTGGATAAAATTCAGAATTTTTATACCTACAGAAAACAGACCAGCCTTAGCAGCAGGTTTGTTTTGCCCTTACTAATGGCCTTTGGTTTGCTGGACAGAAGTGTCTGATTTTTTTTTTAAACTAGGCAAGCCTGTAGGGAATAAATAAATATTAAGGAATTCTCCCCCAGTCCCCAGTGTAGCCTTGGGAGTACTGTAGTTTAGTGTTAAGGGGTGCTCATTATTTCAGTAATTCTGAAGCACCTGTCACTGACAAAGTACTTATGTGCAGAACATTAATTTTATAACTAGAAAATCTAAATTAATGGACCAATTCTAAGTCCTCAGCATAGAGACCCTTCCATGCTGCATAGGTGATTGGAACTATTGGAAATGGGTAAAAGATTCCTAATGAAGTGTAAAACAGTGGCAAAAAGGTTTCTCTCTTAAGCAGAGAAACTCCTCTGGATGCTTTTAGACCAAGAAACATTTCAAGTGATGACAGTGAAGACCTCTAATTTTCAGGCTGCTGGAAAAGGTGATTTTGCCTCTTGTACATGTTAGGCTTGTTATGTCTTCACTTTTGTTGCCATTATGTTTTGACAGGTAGGGGCGGAGTCAGGACATAGGAATACCAAGGGTTTGCCATCTTGAAGGAATTATTTTTATGTTATTATTTGATGTGAAATCTACTTAGAATTTGGAAAAATTACGAGTTTCTACTGCAGGTCGGTTAATAGTTGTCGGAGGAAACAGTTTCTGAGAAAGGAAAGGGACGGTTCCTCTCAGGTATCTAGCAGATCCAACTCTTGATTACCTTCAAAAGCAATCAGCACTTTTTCGTAATCATAGAATCATGTATGTTTTAAGGGACTTTTGGGGGTCATCTAGTCCTGCCTCCTTTTCAAAGTAGATCAAATTAGACTGAGTTGCTCAGGCTCTTGTTGAGTTTTAAATATCTCCAAGGTCAAAAATTTCATAGCCTCTCTGGGCAACCAGTTTCGGTGTTGGACCATCCCAAGGTGAAGTAGGTTTTCATGTCTCTAATCAGAATTCCCCACATTCCAGCTTGCATCTGTTGCTTCTCCTCCTATCATTGTGCACCTTTGAGAAGAGTGTGGCTCCACCATCTCTATAGCCTCCCAGTGGGTGGTTGGACACAGCAGCAGTATCCCTCTGTCTTTTCTTCAGGCTGAACCAGCCCAGTTTTCTCAGGCTCTCCCCTTCTATCATGTGTGCTGTCCCTCTAACCATCCTGGTGGCTCTCTGCTAGATGCACTCCAGCGTGTCAGTGTCTGTCTGGTACCGGGGAGTTCAAAGCTGGGCACAGCACCCCAGAGGGGGTCTCAGAAGTGCTGAGCAGAGGAGGAGGAAACACTTGCCTTGGCTTGCTGACCACACTCTTGCTAATGCAGCTCAGGATGCCATTAGCTGCCTTTGCCACAGGTGCATTCCTGGCTCATATTCAACTTGTTGTCCACCAGGAACCCCAGGTCCTCTTCTGGAAAGCTGTGTTGTAGCTGGTCAGTCCCCACATGTACTGGTGCCTGGGCTTATTGCTCTCCAGGTGCAGTCCATTTACCTTTGTTGAGGTTCATGAGGTTCCCAGTGGCCCATTTCTACAGCCTGTTGCGGTTCCTCTGAGTAGCAGGCCTGCCCTCCAGCATATCAACCACTCTCCCCAATTTGGCATTGTTCCTGAACTTCCTGAGTGTGCACCTCTGTCCCATTGTTCAGGTTGTTAATAAAGAAATTAAACAGTGTTAGCTCTAGTATTGATCCCTCAGGCATGCAGCAGGTAACCAGCTGCTAGCTGAATTTTGCAGAGTTGACCACAACCCTCTGAGCCTGATGAGTAAGTCAATATTCCACCCACCTTATCATCCACCTCAGTAGTACACATCTCACTATTTTGGCTATAAGGATACTGTGGAAGACTGTGTCAAAAGCATTTTACTTTTTAGGAATGTTTACATTTGACTATTTGAATTTTCTACTCTACCTCTCCACTCTCTTCTCTGTTCTTTCTGTGTAGAGCAATCCCTTTTAACCACTGAAAATGAACTGTCTATCAGAGTCCTGACACTGAACAGAGATGCCTAATTTTGTCCTTGGTTTCCTTGAGAGTCAGTGGATATAGGCACTTCCAGAGGTAAATCAGTTTGCCAAGATCACAATTAACTCCAAGAGTCTTTCTTTCTTTCTTTCTTCTTTTTTTTTGGACCCTTGCTATGTCCCCTTAACTCTTCTGATTTTATCCCTGTGTGTTAATCCTTTATATTGATTCCTTCATACTTAAGGAGGGATGTCTTTGTGCCTTGCATGATTTCTTTTTAATTCTCATGTTGTTGAAAAACTCTTGGTAGAGCCACAGTGATTTTTTATCTTTGCTTTCTGTCTTGCATCAGAGAGGTTTGCTGTTCTCCATTTATAGACCTTTTCAGTTACTGCTACCTTCCTGGCAGTCTTCTGTCATTTAAATTAAGTTTCCAGAAGACTCCATCTGCCAGATCCTTGAGTGTGTTACAGTTTGGTTTATTTTTCTTCTAATCTTTTGACTCCTTCCTCTCCTTACAATAATGAACTCTTCTCATTCACTTTCACTAATCTTGCTTCCCACCTTTATGTTTTCAGTCATTTTCTCATGAAAAGCAAATTCAAAATAGCCACTTCACCAGTAACAACTTCTAGTTTGCTTGGTTGGGAGTGGGCGCTGGAGGGGGGGCACACGGCAGGAGAGAAATCATTGCCATAAGAACTTCCTGGAATAACTGTGCCTATACTAAGAGATTTCAGCATGCCTGAGAGTACTGCTGACCTTTAGAGCATGATCCTTTATGCTAACAAACTGTTAAACTGTGCCCTGGTGTGAGCTTGGTCCTCCCAGCTAGTGCTTTCCCCAAATACTTCTTGGGGGCATTTCGGCAGATCATCATTCTGGGAGTCATTACCAGTAGGCAGTTTGCATGCAGACACTGGTTTGGAAGCTAAGAGATTTTACTTAATTACACGCTACTTTGCCTTGGTGCAAAGGAAAATTCTTGGATGTGTTTCATTCACTGATATATAAGATTGTTGTATCCTGTACATTTGCTTTTCCAGTAGATTTGCATACTCCATGTAGCATTAGAAGTCTTTTGTAGGCTTCTGCTGACAGTTCGAAAAATCCCTCCTCCTCCTGATTTTTGCAGGTTTTTGAGGTTAAACAAGCTGGCATCTCATTTCTTCTTGAGCATCACAGACAGTATATACATTCTTGACATGAACCTTAACAGTATTTCCATTGTCTTGCATTTTTTCTCCTTAGTCAACAGGGCACATCTATACACCTTTCCCAGTCAAAAGGACCTTTTAACCATTACAGCCCTGACTTCTGCCTTTACCTCTTCCTGGTGGTAATAGTGGCCATGATTTGACCAGGCTTATTGAAGTTTCTCTCTTCCTACCCATAGCTAAGAAGCCTTAGTTAACCAATGATCAAAACGGGTTCCAAGATACAATGCTGGAAGTAAATTAAGATCTTCTGATGGTTATAATATTGATATCTCAAAGGGGGACTGAGGGTTCACAACACCTCAGAGCTTAGTTGAACAGCACTTGATTAATGTTTAATGGTTTAAGTATTTGAAATTATGCATTCTGTGCAGTTTTAAATATAGATCTTGTTGACTTTTCACTGGGAAAAGAAGAAAAGTTATTGAAAAAAGTACTTTTAAATGTTACAGTGTTTCAGACGTGGTAAATCTGTGAACAGAGTTCTACAGAGAGACATGTCAGGTTAAACAGATGCAACTGAACTTCATCACCAAATAAAGATCTTCTTCAAACTTTGGCGCAGAAGGATTTTATAGTACTGTACTGAGTATGCGTCTTATTCCTCCGTATAGCGAGTCGGATCAAGAGCTGGCTCGCAATTTCTTTCACAGCAAGTAGGTGAAATGCAGTTTTGAGAGAGCTGGCAGGGAGGGTTTGGAGTGGTAAAAGGAAGCATAAGGGGAAGGCTGACAAATGTCAGCAATGTTCTGGAGTCTGGGAAAGCTGGGCAGGCCATGGGATTTAGGAAGTTTTGGGGTGTTAACGTGTTGGGGGATGGACAGAGGAGAAGATTTAGGTGAGGATAAGTGAGATGTCAGAATGTTGTAGAGACTTCAGAAGTCCTGTTGGGAAGCAGGGGGAAGAAACCCTCTCTCGCTCCCCCACACTATTTTTAGCTGTTCCCTCACTCTTGTAACCACTGCCTTCTTTCTCAGTCCCCTGGTATACAAGATTCATCAGTACCACCAGAACAGCAGGGGAAACAGAGGTCTGTGCAAGCAGGAGGTGAGGATTCAGGCTATATGTGGTGCTGTAACAGCTGTCTGTTCTATACAATTATACGTTTTAAGCAGCAAATGTCCTTTTTCCTTTTCTAACAAAGCTAAATGTTATGTCGTTGCCACTAGACTGCCAAGGCTACTGATACAGAATATTTGCTTGTGGAAATAATTTAACTTCATCTTTCCTACTGAGAGAGAAACCTTGCCCTTTTGTTAGCACTGGCTAAAGCTGTGCTGCGATTGTATGCATGAGTATAATGATGGAATTTATGGAGGTCTGTGGAGGTTCCAACATAGCTACTCAAGAGAAATATAGGAACAAGACAGATAAAGGAGCAGAGCATGGATATTTTACTTTTACTTCTTGAAGAACCCAGGAGATCTCTGTTACTGTGAATTTCCTCTTGGCAAGAAATGGCTTGAGGTTTTTCGTTCATTTCTTTTTAACCACATACGTACCTTATTTTCCTTTTCCTTTGAGAGATGGTTCCATAAAGATGAACAGGAAACAGGAAACAAGCCTATGGGACTTCCAGAGGAAAAATTAAAAGATTTGAAAGACTTTTAAAATATTTAAAGATTTTAAAGAAGATTTGAAAATACAGAGTCCTTTTCTGATATAAATAATACATGAACCCTGGAGAATGATTTGATGAAAATGGACCTTGAACACAAAGCAACAAGTATATACACATACACAGCTTTAACCTTCATCCAAATCATAAAGTTCCTCAACTGATGCATTATTATGTATTTTATATATGAGTAATTTTATTCATTGATATGCTTCATAGGATATTAGAGCAGAGCTTCATGAGTAATTTGAAGTCAGGATACAAGACAAGATCAGAAAACAAACATGTGTAGTACTTTTAGGATCTGTTAGTATTATACCATTATGTTGAAACAAAACTACTGAGAGATTTTTAATATTTTAAAATAATTTCAGAAAGAAATATGCACCGACATACTGTACTTCTTCAGTATTTATTCCTCTCTGCTTAGCCTCATAATAGAAGTGAACATCAATGTGTGGATGGTTTGAAGCAGTTTTGTATACATATACTTCTTTTTTTCCCATTTATAACTCTTTTTTTTTGTTTTTCTGGTAAAGGCTTCAGATTTTTTAGCATGTTAAAGTATCAAAAGTCTTTGTAAGACCTCATTGATGTAGAAATGCTTTTTGAACCAATGCTTTTAGCATTGACCAATGCTTTTAGCTTTTGCAAAGTCAACTTACGTATATACACTTGAAAGTTTCTAGTTCCTTCTAATCTTGGAGGAAACCTTTAGAGCGTAAAGCAAATGTACTCAGCTGTACAATTGCCAAGCTGTGTGGGAATAGCTGCTGTATTTTTAAGTCTGGTTTAATAATTTCTTTTTGTTCAGGTATTAATTTTTCTAAAACAATCCGTGTCTCATAGCAATTGTGATATCACATTCAACACTTAAGTAGGTCTACTTTAAAATAGAAATGTTCTCTATATGTATTTCATCCTTACAAGTCCATGACCCTTTCACTAGGAGGTTAGCAATCTGACCGGCAGTCTCAGCGGGCCCATGGCAGCTCCTACTTTACATAATTTGGGAATGCAAGCACCACAGCAGGCAGCGCTTGTGTATTGATCTCTCACTCTCCTTCCTTCCACTTCATGATAAGTCTGCACCTGATCATGTGGGACGAAAGAATTTATTTTTAATGAGAATGAAGCTAAGAAACGCAAGCCACTGTAATTTTTCCCTGGAGTAAGAATGAAGTAAAACCCAGTGTGTCCAATCCTGAACATAACTAATGAAGCTATCATTGAAATCAGCCTGGAAAAATCAAAAAGGACCAAATATTAGTGATGTAGCTTTCATTTGGTTTGATTTGTATAAGAAAACAGGCAACGTGAAGAAACATTTTGGAGGTGGAGTGACTTATGGTGGACTAGGGATACCAAGTCTTGTTATGTTTCATGTAATTCTTATTTCTTGGTACTTGTTATGCTGGTGTTAGTGAAACTTGATTTGCATGCCTGTCTTTATCTAGTGAAGAAAATATTTCTCACATCAGTTTTGAATAAAACACACACCTTTTACAGCTGTCTCAAATAATAACACTATAGTGAAGTTGATCCGGCGTTCTTCAAAATATTTATGGAAAAATATTTTTCCACTTTCTGCCAAATCCTTAGTTAGAATTTCAATAATAAGTCTAAATACTTATCAATTGGAAAGAAAACATAGGTAGGTAAAAAGTATTTTCTGTTGGGTTTGGGTTTTTTTCCCCCAAATATTGCAAAAAGGTTTAAAGAAGCTGCCTTTTTTGAGGCATAGAGGACTTTTTTGAATATCAAAGAAAATCAGTTAATCTGAATTTGGTGTATCTCTATCATTTTTGTCTGTGAGTATAGCAAAGTTGTAGGGATACTTAATAATTTCAGATTCAGAAAAAAATATTTTTCTCATTTTTATTTCTGCTCTACTTTGTTAATCTTTTAAAATTTTTTTCTAGTGTTATATGAAGGTTCTATGCCCATTTCTTAAATAACTAGCAGCATTTATAGCAATTATGCTGTGGGAATGGGAAGGGGAAAGGAAGGACTCAGGAATAGATGGGCTCTCTTTCAGTGCTGGTTTGTTTTTAGAGTGTGCTTCAGATCTCTTCCTTTCAGTGTGTTTGGGTTTTTTATCAAGAGGTAGTTGATAATTAATGGTCCACGTGCAGATCTTGTCTTAACATGGAATATTCACTCAGATGTGGAAGCAAGGAAGTCTTCTTGGGTCTCACTCCATAACCACAGCCAGAGAAACAAGAACACAGCTCCTAAAATCTTCCCTTAAAAAGTTTTACCCAAAGATGATGGAAAGTCTATGTAATCTGAATACATTATCTTGCTTCTGAAGTAGCAGTAGTACAATAATGTTAGGAGAATGAGCATCACAGACATCACAGCAACCTACCCTGTGACTTTCAAAATAGATTAGGGGCTGTCTGCTTTCAGGGAGACTTTTTGTTAGTTTGACTTGACACCCTGGATTTCTATGCTGCTAGACCACAGGAACATAGCAACATGAGAAAGGCTATACTGGGTCAGAACAAATCTGACAGAGATATCTGACATTCCGTCTCTGACTACAGCCAAAAGCAAATGCCTGTGGTTGTGAAAGTATGATGTGAAAGACTGCAGTCTCAGATCATGATCTCTTTTCTTCTCTTGTATGCTTCTCTTTCCTTATCTTTTACCAGTCAAAAATGTCCATGCAGAATGGTTTTCTTTTGGAAAATGTGATTTGACAGAATTGAGACACAGCATGGTGATGTGTTGATTTAGTAGAAGATTAGAGTGGAGAATAAAGAGACAGGCTAAGCTGGAACCCTATGGCTGCCCAGACTTAGAAACAAGATGCATAAAAGACAAGCTAAAACTTTCTAAATTAGCCTGAAGCAGAATGCACAAGCTTTAGTCTTGCAAAAGAAACTGAAATCTTTGATCTTTTATCTTGAACTAAGCTATTTTTAAATGGGTAGAAAATGGTTTTCTGGACAGTTTTGGTTTTTTGCCTCTGATATCTGAATGGATGATATATATTGATCTGCTCTTTCCACCTTAGTTTGGCACTGATACGCTTCTTTCGCCAATAGTGCAGTCCCTAGAGCTTGTGTTCTCTGAAGCAACAGCAATCCTGTTTATATACAGACTTACAAAGAAATATTTAATTCCAAGATTAGTCTGCTGTCTTGCCATTATTTACTCATGCAAGAGGTAACACAGAAGATGCTAAAAACTGGTGGTTGACTAACTGAAGGAATTAGAGGTAAAAGCCCTGGTACTAGAGGTGAGATGCAGTTTTCAAGGATGAAGATTATGAGCTAATGTTTCTTTGGAGCTCAAGTGGGCAAAATCACAGCAGAAAAGAAAAAAACAGTGAAAAGGAATTAAAATAAGAGGTATTGTAGAAACTGGAAGTTCTGTAAACACTTGAAAAAAAGATTTGAAACAAGAAAGGAATTAAACCAGCATATGATCGTTTTCCTAGAAAAAGTTGAGAAATGACCTAGTAGTAGGAACTAAATCTTTGTACAAAAATTAAAATGTTTCATGATTCACTGGGAAACCCAAATTGAAGGATTCCAGTCTAAACTGTTAGGACAAAACAAAGGGAATCAGATTGCTTCCTATTAAGTAAATCACTTCCTTCAACTTGGAGCTTCTTAACAGGGATAAGATGCAACAGAGACTTAAGGAACTGAGACCTCATCTTGAGAAGGAATCAAATGTGTAAGAAAGCTGGCTGGACAACAAGATTTTAATATATGACAGTTCTTGAGGGTTTAGATTTTTTTTTTCTCCATGAGAACCCATTGCTGAGTCAGTCAAGGTCAATTTATCATTTACTACAGAAGAAAAAAATGCAAATGAAAAAAGATGTTTTAACTTACCCTATCTTCAAAACACATCCATAATGGACATAAATGTTAGTACTTACAGTCCAAGAGAAGCGTTGACGTACAAACACAAGTCATTACTGCATGATGACTTAATATGGAAAAAGTCTAAGTGATGAAGCGTTATATTATTGTGAAACCCATAAGAAACCCCTGGCAGTGACAAAACTTAGAATAATAGTAGCATTACAGAAAATAAGATTTCTAAAGGATCTTAAGAAATCACCTAGTCTGGCCCTTTCCTCCACAGCAAAACCTACAGTACCTACAAAAATACTTTCAGTAGATCATTTTTGCTACTGTTATGTGGCAGAAAATTCATGCTCGGGACAAGCCACATATCCCAGATACGAGGTATAAGAATCCTGAAAGGTACTTTGTAAGCTCTCTGGGAAAACTGCAGCATTATGAGGTGACATATACACATAAGTTTGGTAACCTGTCATAACTACAATAGTAACGAAATGATTGCTTACTGCAGTTGAAACATAGCCATCAAAGCTCAGGCTGGAGAAACAGTGACAAGTTTTCCAGGTTTCTAAGCACCAAAAGACATTTTCTGTTGCTCAATTAAAGGTAGTTTAAGAGAAAATCTGTTAGAGAAGAAGAGAACATCACTATGGAGATAAGTAGGGGGCTAAGAACAGTCTAGGCCATTGATGTGAAAATGTCCTGATGACAAAGCATACAGCGAACAATTAAGTTTATATAACTTGCAGTTTGAAAATTCTTTCTTTTTTCTCCATTGATCGTGCATTGTGTAAGGTGCCACTTGTTAGATGATGATTAGAGCTGAGAAAGGTGTGTTATGATGCACATTAGGATAAATTTATGAAAGGTCTTTGACTTAGCATCTTCCCTCAGAATAAATGTAAGAAGGGCAATAAGCTTTTTCACAGAATAAAGTAGGTGAAGCAGTAGGAGCTGTATCTGCTAACAAAGAAAAGTGGAGCTAAGCGATCAAAGAAATTTCAGTAGCAGCTGAATAGGGTATCATAGAGCTGTGGATCTGAAAGAGAAGCAGCAGCTGAAATATTCAGTATTCGGAAAATATCCAGAGGGAACATTAGAAACAGTCACAGAAATTGGAAGCCATAGAGCAAAGCAGTGAAGCAATGGGGATTTGGAAGACAGCTGGGAGGGAGATGACTGGAGCTATGTGGAAGTTGGGAACATTGAGGGCAATTTGGGAGCAGTGGGCGGCAAGATCATGAAGAACATACCAAGTTATTGGGTGGTAGGAAAAACGATAGGGGTCTTATGACAAAACTTTATGCTTTCTCAGGAGCATTACTCATTTAACAACTTTTTATGTTTTTATACTTGCAGGATAGAACAAGCTTTGGAAGAACCAGATCAGCATTTGAAGACAATGGAATCACAGGTCTCAAAATGCAGAGATAATACGTTTGGACAGATGTGACTGTAATGCTGTCAGCTGCTGCTATTCCATATCAAGGCCTCCGATATTTGCTGTTTATTCTTCAAGCCAAAGCCCTTGGAGACAAGTGATTAGAGACAAATATTAGCTTTCATTGTTTTTAAGGAGATTCTGAGAAAATCTTGAAATCATGACCCAAATATGGACTAACAGTTAAAAATACACACAAGTAAAAATAGCCTGCAACTGTTTATTTTAAATCTCAGATTTTTCATGATCAACTCTTTTGAGACCAGAGCCATGATTTGCTAACATTTGACAATTAAATGCTGTAACTGAGGGCAGAAATTGGTCAACAGACTCTTTTGCAAATTACGACTGTGAAGGGAAGGAATGAAATAGCTTGATACTCACATTGTATTTCCAGAGACCCAACAGGGATTTTAAAAGGCTGGGTTTTTTTCCCCAACAGATATTCCCCCATAAAGATATTTTGTAATTTGGAAGAAAAAAAATGGTCAGAAGTCATTGTGATACAAAAACTACAAAAGCCTTGTGTTACTTTGAGTGACTTTTTTTCAGGGTGTAACAATTTTTAGTATGGGAACTATAAGGAGAGTCATAGAGTGAGCTATATGGTAAGTTTTGCAAAACTGTGCACTGCAATGAAACCATCATAGTGAAAATTTTTCAGTTTTATGTAAATCAGAGTCTGTTGGTAGTCCAATTTCTGCTTCTGATATTTTAAAGTCTCTTATTTTTCCTTTGCTCATACCTTTGTTGGAAGGGCTTTCTGTTGCAGGAGCAGAATTACATATGCATTCTCAGGTCCAGTTGACTAGTAATTGTTGCAGTCTTTGTCCTGTCTAAACCAGGACCAATACTTACTGACATCTAGATACCAGGAAACGGCATTTTCTTGTTCTTTCCTGATTATTAGCTCCTACATCAGGCAAGACTGTTTCTACCCATAATGTGATGATAAAAGGAAGAAAGCAATTTCCTGTTGAAAGTTTTACTTTCTGCAGTTAGGCAGGTAGTTCCCTTATTATTCTCATTTAATCAAAAGAGAAAGAGGGGAAATAGTGGTGGTTTTTTGTTTGTTTTTTTTTTTTGTCTAGAAAAGTGCAAAGCTTCAAGTGGTGATGACACAAACTTTTGAATTCTGGTCTGCTATTTCAGTCTATCACAACCAAAGGAAAGATAATCGTACTTTGCATGTCAATCAATCAACACTATTTCTTTTGTATGTCAGCCTCCACAACTGGTTTTAATGATTGCAGTTTCTATATTGTAGCTATAGGATAAACATTAATTAGCTGTTGGGCACAAAAGTCTTAGTGGGCTGAACAGAATCGTCTCAGTATCCTGCTACGCCAGCAAATAGAGGAATATATACTAAACTGCATGTGAGGACAAGAGTTTTAACTGGATACCTTGGGAAAAATAGAGAGCAGGTCAAGACATTCACCAATGAGATAGTTCATTGTAGGGTTCAGTGCTGCCAAACATATATGAAAAAACCTCTCGGCAGCCCAAGTTGTTTTCTTGTCTTCTGCAGACCATTTAAAAAGTTCTGGTGTTGTTTTGAGTCTACAGTGAAGTATGGTTTTCCTTTATTACATTATTTTGAAGTTAAATTACCCTTTTCTGTCTAGCACTCCTTTTAGCTCTGATAATCCTGAGGTCGTATCAGCAAGTTTTCTTTTTAACAGATTTGAAACCTGCAGTCTTAATGGAAGCTGAGATCTCCTGTCACAGAAGCTAAAGATTTTAGAATAACCAATATTAAAAATCTCAGTGAAATCAGGACAGCTGGCAAAACTCAGAGTTGCAAGTAACTCGGAACAAAATGTAGCCTACAAAATTAGTTGTTGAAGATGTATGAGCTGGAAGAAACACAAGCTTAACTTTCAGATGCTATTATGAGCCTACAGTGCTGACAGTTAAACCCGTTTCTTTCTAATTACATAAGGAGAAAATACAAAGAGGGCAAAATGGTGAGTGGGCCATATAAACAGGCCTCATATGTTGAGACTTTGGCAATGTGTCCAACATTGAAACAGATTCTGAAATTATGCTGTGGGAAGTCACAATAGTTACTGTTCCCATTCTTGTCCATAAGCTGTGTCCCCTGTTTATATTGCCTCTGCAATGATGCAATACTTAGCAAGAAGTGCCGGTGATTTGTGGAAATATCTGGCTGGATGGCTTCGACCACGGAGAATGGTAATGCGAGCAACCCAAACTGTTAAGCCCTAACTCCCTAACCCAAAGCATTTATTACTCAGCTGTTGGTTAAAACATTCAGGACATATATTTGTTCTTTTTGGATTTTTTTTGATGGAGAAAGTTCCTTCCTGGAAAAAAATACAATTTCTTTGCAGAAATTCCATTTCGTTGAAAATCCAGTATTCATTTGAAAAATTACTTTGATAGGACTTTTTGACCAGCTCTAAAACTCTCTGTAGAGATGAACTATGCAACACTGGGGTTTATCTGGTCATGAATAATCCCACTGATAGAGCATTATCAAACATATGTTCCAAGACCTTGCTCCTGAAAGCAAAGGTTTGCTTAAAGCAGGAAAACTGAGGTGGTTCTAAAGTCACTTATCCAATGCAATTTATTTATTTTTATAAATATGAGCTAAAATTACATTAGCTGAAAGCTAAGGCCTTTTTGTCTTTGTTCAATTTTCTGACAGTAGTTTGTACGTGAGCTTATTTCTAAGCAACAATTGAGAAAAACAAACATGTTAATGGAAAATGAATGGTGTATATACAGAATCGTCTGCAGGTTTTTCAAGGACAGCTCTGGTAGCTAAAACTAATTAGATCTCTATCTAACTAAAGATATACCTAGCTATAGCTGTATTTGGCGATTGCTTTTTTAGGTGACAGTGTCACCTGAACCATACATACCCAGCTGCATGGTATGTATAGCCAACCCCCTGTTAAGGTCTTCCGTTCGTCCCTCCCTCAAGGTACGGAAGAGAAGCGGAGGCAGAGCTCTGCCCGCCTGAGGTAAAGCCCGCTCTAAACCTGCTTCAGAGGCAGGACGGCGGCTCGCTGCCTAGGAGGGGGCACGGACTGCACCTGGCCAAGGGGGCTCGGAGAGGAGGAGGAGGAGGAGGAGGAGGGAG
>NW_009204389.1:0-2740 GCF_000690835.1 Fulmarus glacialis
GCCCTTCTTGTAGATGGCAAGCCTCCAGTTCTCCAGGATCTCCCCAGTTAACCGGGACTGCTGGTAAATGATGGAGAGTGGCTTGGCAAGCTCCTCCGCCAGCTCCCTTAGTACCCTCGGGTGGATCCCATCCGGCCCCAAAGACTTGTGAGAGCCCAGGTGGCGTAGCAGGTCACCTTTTGGATTATGGGGGGTTGATCCTGCTCTCCATCCCTGTAATTTGTGACCCTCAAATCACATTAAAAGTACCTGTTCTGCTAAATGAGGGGATCTGAGGCCAGCTGGAGCATGAAGCAGAAGAGCATGTTAGTTGCTGACTTGTCCCCTCTCCCCAAGCCTGTGAACCTAACTGAGAGCCAGGCTGGTCCCACACAAACACTGCTGACCATGAACTGAAGAAATACTACCTGCAAGCCTTGGCTTCCTGATGAATATCACTGTGCCAGCTGGCACTTTGGGGAATCTGTCTCTTGCCAGCTTGTGGTGATGTCTGGTGGACATTACAAAATTCCTGTACCATGAAGCACTCTGACATACTGAAACTGCTATGAGTTGCTAAGGGCTACAGCACACGTGCCAGACAATGGGCAACTCTAAAATGGACCAACACAATAACAGCCTCCCCCTTGTCCACATGGAAAGTGGGCAGCAGAAAACTCCAAAACAGAGTTTGAAGCAGGGATTTTGGAAAAGATTTGTAAAGGAGACCACAGCTTAGGCTTCTGGGGACACACAAGGATCCCTCAAGACAGGAGGGAGGGACTTGTCTTTGTAACAGAACTATCTTTGTTCAACAGCAGCCCAAAGGTCTGCGCAGGGAGCCAGACCACCAGTGGGAGGACTTAGAGCAACCCAGGAGTATCTGTGCTGGAGGGAGTGCAGGTGCACATCCATCATCCACACACAGAGCTAGACCATATCAGCAAGTCAGATACGGGGTTGTAGATGGGACCTCAAACTCTCCATTGTTTGTTACTATCCTTTTAACCATCTCCTCAGGCTGTGTTGACTTCCCACATCCCCTCCCCAAACCAGAAAGGCTGTAGGAGCTGAATACTGCCACACCTCCACTAAGGGCTACTGCACTGCAGATGTGTCCCCCAGCCAGTGTGCTCACCCAGAAATCACACTGCAGCCGATTAGGAACCACCCTGCTCTGAGCAAGTGGAGCTGCCTCCCTGGCTCAGTGGAAGATATTCGCTAGAGTAACTTGGGAGCAGCTATGAATTTAGGTTCCTAGCTTTATAAGGGTAAAAGTAGTTTACGCTCTAGTACAGTCTAAACACTAGTTCTCCTGGTGACTTGCTGATGCACTCAGTCCTTAAGATTTAAAGCCTGTGTTACAGGAACAGGAAAATCAAATACGCAAACAAACAAGTGTGGGAGGAGAAAATACATTCTGGCTAGGACTTCAGCAGAGATATGGTTCTCTTCTTAATAGCTGGTGAAACACCTTCAAATATATGAAAGAACTGTAAACAAAGCTACAAATATGTCTAGGTTTGAGTAGCAATGAGAAAGCAGAACTCCTGCTAGTGCATTTCTGACAGCGCTGACCGACACTCTGTTTTGGGGGGGCTGAGGAGTGCATCTTAGCTCCTCTGCTGGGGTCCAAACTCTTTCAAAGGACTTTTTACTGCAAAGCACTTAGTGCCTCAAATTGTTACCTGAACTCCCCCAGAACATAGGCACCCTCAAACATGAAGTTTAGTTCAGGTCCAGCGCTAACACATATACATTTTTACCAGTTGTTCAATGTATAATGCAATAAATTATAGCAATTCAGCAGCAATTGAGCATGCATTTTTACACAATATTATAATAAACACAAATGAAGAGATAATTTCTAGACACATCTTTTCTTTCTAAATCGCAAACATATTTGTGATGTGTTCTAAATGAGGTGAATTGATACAGCTGCAACATTAGCAAAGCTCTCCTACCTCGTGCTGAGGTTCAGCCAGAAGAACCTGAAACTTTCCTGTGTTAGGAAGAGCACGGAAAGCCGCTGTGTGCTTTACTTCCAGGTGGCTATACTATAAATGCCAAGTGCAATTGAGCATCCACTGACGTACAGCTACGCAAAATACAGGAATACAGAACATTTCTAGCCCAATTCTCCACACCAAGTTGCACTTGGCAAAGATGAAGAATGCCTGCATCAGGCAATTCAGTTCAGGGCAGATACCCAAGATCACTGGGGACCTGAAGCGGTGCTGCCACACCAGCAGGGCGCTCTGCCCAGGCTAATTAGCTGGTCTACAAAGAACTAAGACAGCCCAGCTGCTCCCAGGGTGAGTGCCCACTTGCAGCTAGCTCCAGCTAGCTGCTCTGTGCATCTGTTCAAACGCCAGGCTCCCAGCTTGCTTGCAGGTCATCTGGACTGTAACTAGCGTGCACAAAGCAATAGCACAGAGAAGCCAAGCTTTTCATGACAACCACATGTTCTCCCTTCAGAGGGCTTTACCAACTATTCTGGTAGGGATAGAGTTAATTTTCTTCAGAGTAGCTTGTATCATGATACGTTTTGGATTTGTGATGAAAACAGTATTTTCACTGCACCCTTGACAGCCCTGGTTACTCACCCCTCCTGAATACAGGCTTGCTACAGATGAACTGTCCCAGCTAGAGCATCTCAAAAGATTTGTTTGCCCAAGAGATGCCCTGATGTCCCCAGATGAAGTGTAAGCATTCCTCCCCTTTGCAGGTGCTACCAGTAAAAGTCATCTCCACTTCCCTA
>NW_009204389.1:2771-12549 GCF_000690835.1 Fulmarus glacialis
CTGAGAGCCAGCTCTCTAGAAACTATTATGCACAGCACATAATTTAACAGGGATGCTGTAGATTTAATAAGACGCTGATTATACACAATTGCAGAAGACATCCAACTATAATATTGATACGGGGTGGATCACAGGGCTGCAAAGTTGCAGAGACATTCCATAATCAATTGGCATTTAACATTACAGCTTGCTGGTCTACAGGATCTCTGTCAAATGCATAATTGGGAGCTTTAATTAAAGGACTACCCACAGCTTTGTAGAGAGGTAAAGACCAAGAGCCTGCAACAACTGAAAAGAGATGAGGTTTGTCACGTTCTTATTACCCCCCAGATACACTACGAGGAGTGGTCACGTGCTAATTACAGGTCTCTTGCAACAGCACACTGGGCAGTTTTCCAGACTGGTATCTCCACTGCAATCAGAGCCAAACTGCAGCTTATCAGACTCTGACTGTTAACTTTGTCCCTGCTGGAGATGTTTCCACACCTCACCCTCAGGTCGTGGGAACTATAATGTTTTATATTTCAGGCACTTAATAAGTCTTATAATGGATACATTGATGAAGTTGTTGTTCCTCCTAGATGTCCATGTTGAGGCACCACACCCAGAGCAAATCTCATCTTGTGTAGGCTAAATGAGCGACAGTACCCATATTAGTAATGCCAATAGACCACAGGTAATCACGTTGTCCAGAGCACCTGCATTTGGGACAAGGGGAGCTGGGTCACTTCCCAGCTGCAGGGGCACTCATACAACTTGTGGCTGCCAACTTTTGACAACTGCACAGAAAGGATTTGTGGAGAAGGGACCAAAAGGCAGTAGAAGGTGGAACAGCTGCAGAGGCTTGTGACTGGAACATTCCCTGATGTAAGTGGAAAACATAAGAATCACTTCTTTTGGCCTGACCCGTGGCCCCTTCCTGGTTGATAGTCCAAAGAAAGAGCTCATTGTCAACCACGGCATTAGCTGCTTGAAATACACACCTTGCATGTATGTTACTTCTCCCAACCCATTTGTTCTTCTGCAGCTATTCCTAGTTCCACTGCCTAGATACCCAGTAAGGTCATATAAGAGAAGGAAAGTAGAGGTTTATCCTTTAAGAGATTAGTGGATTTTTCCCTATCTCTGTACTGACTCTTCTCCTCATATTTCTCTAAGGCTGGAAATGCAGTGTCCTGCCGAGGCCCTGTCCCTTTATACAAACACTGTTCAGCCAGCTCTTCTGCACAGCCCTGCCAATTAATTATAGGATGGATGACAGGGGAGGGATGTCTTCTGGTTGTGCCGGGGAGACATGGGCTGCAGTACACCACTCACTGGTAAGCAGCACACAAAATACCCAATAGCAGCAGAAGGATATTGGACAAGGCAGACTATTCGAGCTGAGCCCTGCTCAGGGGAAGTCAGAACATGCTTCTTGCCACAGCATCTTCAGGAAGGTGGCAAGATGGGGCAATGCCAGGCTGGTGGCCAGCTACAACAGCCCTGGGTGGTGTTTACCTTTCCTCAGCTCTAATGTGGCAGCATTGCCGGCACTGGGCACAAAAGACCTTTCTGTGAGGCCAGAAAGCTTGCTGTGGTTTGCAAGTTAGCTTGATCTCACACAAGGGAATGTGCAAAAGTCCCTTCTAATGGCTATTGAGCCTCCAGAGCTAACACCAAGTAACGGTTTTCAGGCTGTTTATTGTTCTCTGCCACCCCAAAACATGTCTACCTTTTGCTAACAGCGATAATTTATCATGTTTAGAGAGATGTTCGCAGTTCATTGTATTGTCTCATGTAAGCTAGAGGTGCTATTTGCTATGGACTCAGAAGGTGTCTTTGAGAGCATTTTTGTTCAGTTTCCTTTCCAGATAGCAGAAACCCTAAATTCTCTGCATTTGGCATTGCATAATGTGTCAGAGGAAGAGAGACCGAATCCTAATTTACAAAACAATTACTATAGATTTATTTACCAGTGGAAATTACATATTAACAGCTGTTATATATACACAAATATAGCTGAACAGCTAATTCTGAAGCCTCTCTCTCTTTTCTTGGTTTTCAGCTCGGTCCACACAACCTTAGGCACTTGTGAGCTGCTTCTAAAAGGATCCACAAAAGATCCTCTCAGAAAAGCAAAACATGACAAGTTTCAGTCAGGATCCACAGCTCTCCAGAAAAAAAAGAGAAAAGCCACTGCTTTACATTAATAAAGAAGAGAGCTGAGTCTGTGTAATCAGGGCTTATATCGCATATTACTATGTATGCTAAACCTACTGTTTATATTATAGATGTACCAAGAGCCTGTAGTTCTGGCCACTGCACATTTGGAGGCATATGGGTTTAGATTTTAAGCAGTTGTAGAACAAAGTTAATCTTACTTTGGAGCTAAAAAATGAATATAAGCAAGACTCTCTCATATCAGAAATCCTTCACATGTTTGTTATTACATGAATCCTCCAGAATATTTTCTAGCAGAAATACTTGGCACAGTAAAAAAGTTCCAGTGTATTTGTTCAGTTAAAAAAAAAAAAAATCAAGTTAAGATCGCAAGGCTAGTGATGCAGTCATATCCCCGAATATAACCCGAGACTCAGACAAACCAGTAGTGGGAGGACCATATATACTTAGCGACTAGGTTGTCAGCGTGAAAACCTCAAGTGGGTTGTAAGTGTAGGGTTGACTGTCTTTGGTTTTTTTATATTTGCTGATTCAGCTCTGACGATCAAGGGATGTTGTTGTTCAATTTGACTAAGCAGACTAAATCAACTGATTTCATATTTATTTCAGTTTTGTTTGCCTTATCTCAATCCATTTGGCTGATAACTAGCCTGGCAAGAAGGATCTTCTCCAAATATGATCTTGCTCGTTTTCAATACCTTGAAACCAGACATGCACAAAACCAGACATACACAAAAAAGGACCCCAACTATGTCCATTAAAAGTTAAAAGTCCTCTGTATGCCATACAGAGCCAGAACTAAAGGCACTTGGTCCACAGGAGGGACTTGTATGCTAGTGTCAACTGCCAAATGCACTGCCAAACAGATCAATAATTTTGGGGTTTGTTTGTTTGTTTTTGGAAGTTTTTTTTTAAGTGTCCATTAAATGACAAAACACTTCACACCATGTTTTTCTTCAAGCCTGGCTGTATGCCACATGTTGACCTTGCCCACACTTATTGGTCACTATTAATCAGAAACAGCTCCTCTTCCTTTTTCCCTTCCTTCAGAAAACCTTGCCCTTAAGTGTTTTTCTTGCCATTTTCAGAGGGCCAGTTCAAGTAACTAAGGACTAGAATATTTTAATTTTTTTTTTTAAAGGTCTAATGCTATTTTGAAAGTTCATAAGCGACCGCTTATGAAGTGACACCACTTTTCTAACATATGTTCCTAACCATAAGTGGTGGGAATTTCAAAGCACACTCAGCATTGGTATTTTTCTTTTCCCACTGAATCAATAGTCGGACTTCTATTGACCCTAATGGGAATTGAATTTGGCAAGTACTGTGAAAGCCTCACTCAAAGTAGAACAATTAAGGAGTTAGATGACACCAGCAGAGTCTCCTGGATTTCAGGATTAAAAGCAACACAGGACTCTTCATCTTGCTCCTCTTTCCCCATTTATGACCAGCATTGCCTGGGCTTCTCACATAGTATCCACCTCTGCATAGCAAACAGATATAGTCAGGGGCTACAGAAGTCAGATTGCCTGCCTGAGCCCTCCTGCTTTCCAAAGGCTCTCTCACCTTCCTACACAGTATGAAAAAATAATAATAATAAGGCACTGTTTTGATAGAGACAAAATGGTTGTTCAAATAGTTCTGCTAATTTCACAAAGATGCATGATAATGTTTCACATATGGCTCTGTGCCTTTTAATAACAGAAATTGAACACACATTTCAAGACACAAGTTTTGTTGATATGCTGCCGATAGTCCAGAGTAACTGTTTGCCTTGTGGTTTTAATTATTCTAAAGACAGCCCAGGGATCATTTACCCAGAGTTAATGGGTTTATGGGCTCTTTAAGAAGCATGATAAGCCCACAGATGTGGCAGTGAATGGCATGGGGGTCAGAGCTACCACAGGGGCCTGCACTCTGGAGAATGAGAAGGTAGAAGGGAAGGGTTTATCCTGCAGCCTCGGGCCTCTTAATTATCACATGGCCGTTAGGATAGTTGTGCTGTGTGTAAACATCCCTGTTTTCTCTGGAGGGGACTCTGATCTTGAGAGCACAGTCCACAGCCCCAAGAGCCGGTTCCTGGCTTCACAGCAGCATACCCAAGGATAGGGCTGGACCACTCGTGCCAGAGAACGGGCTGTGAGGGTCAATCTCCCTGTTCCCCTCCCAAAGGGCCTGGCACTTGTCCACAGCAATCACCCCCTCCTGCGCTAGCCAGTCTCCCATATGGCCAAAATACACCAGGAGACCACAGCTGTTCTGCTGTCCCCATGCAAGTGCTTACCTTGCCAACACCTCATGCCAGCCCTGGGCCTGTTTGAGCTGGGATGGAAGCTGGGCAGCTGGAAAAGGACAGGCTGCAACTAGTTACACCAGCTAACATGACAACACTTTGGCTGTGAAAATAGGTTTTGGTTGCCATTAAGTCCTGTGCCAGGAACTAGACCAAGATGGTGACAATGCTGTGCCATCAACTGCATTAGGGGGTGTGAGGAAAAGGGCCTGTAGCTCATGTGTTTATGAACACGGAACATGCCTGGGCCTCTCCAGAGCAAGGGGGACTGCCCCTCCCATGGCTACAACTTCCCAGTTGCAGTGCTTTTACCCGGATAGCAGATTTAGAAGGTTTTAAACTACATCAGGATATTTTAGGCCCAACTCTCATTTAACACTGATTTAGCACAAAGTCACTGGCACTATTCCTGGATCACACCAGTAAAAGGTGGGTAGGAATCTGGCCCCTTCTATTCAGGCTGTGTTACACAATCATTAAGCATCACTTCTTTTAGAACACTACCTGTTAATCATTCTAGATAATGACTCATATTTTAGGGATTAAACATAACCAACTTATGGTGTAAACCCTGGAAACATCTTGAAGGCAGAAGATTATTTTATCCAGAACATGAAAAGTACAGGCAGAGAACACAGGAAGCCCTAGGAGGTAGAAGCCAACAGTATCTTCGGTTTCAGAGTTAACAACAGATTTAAAGTGCCTGAAATGCAACAGGTTGATTCCCCCTACATTGGGAGAAGTAGGAGGCCAGCAGCTTCACAGACACCAACGCAACCACCCCTCCTGTCAGGGGCAGAAGGAAAACCAGGCCTCCCAACTGCAAAGAAATCTTTGCAGTTGATGTGGACCTTAAGAAAGAGATCAGGCTTGCCACATTAGAAGTTTCTCCTCCTTTGCAAGAGACTCTATCAATTTTGCAGAGGTTTTCAGCCCATTATCACATTACAGGTAGACAGTTGTCATAAAGCATTAGATCTAAGCAAGGCTGACAGCATAACTGCGGGCTAGCTCCAGGCTTGGCAGTCTGTGCAGCACCTGCAGGCGCAGGACCAGAGCATGCTCCATCAAGAGACAGGCTGGTGTAATCTGCTGTGAATCACTTTGAATTGCTGCCCTTAATTGACAGTGCACTCAAGACCTGGCCTGCTATGTAGACAAAAGCCTCAAAGTACTAGCACACACACACTCTTGCCAGGAACCTGCTTGCTCTCAGATGATCAACGGCTTGAGACCCACCTTTTTTTACTAGAGTAAGGGCTCTGTATTTTGCTCTACTCCTTCATTACTGCAGGCTCACCATCGTTACAAGAATAGACAAGAACAATGTTTCTCCTGAGAACTGTTGGGGGGGGGAAGGGGGGAGGTGAGGGCAGTCAACATGCTGCTACCCTGAGGAAAGGGAAAGGGCACACACACTTCAGATAGGGTCCCGAAAGGCCAGACCCTGGAGAGGTGCACAACGGGTTTCAAAGTGCTATGAAGCAGCAACTAACTCCCACAAGGCTCTTGGGGTGAGATGGCAACTGCTTCTCTCTCTTGGGATACCAGCATCCTGACACATCATTCAGGTTTCACAGCATCTTTTCTTATAGAGTACACGGGGGAAAACACATTCAGACAATACAGACAGCAGAGGACAGAAGTCATGATTGTCATCCTTGCACTCCACCGTGAGCCTAATCCTGCTCCCTCCAAGCCAGCAAGCATTTGCTAGAGATTTAAATAGGCAGGTGCCGAAACTTCCTTGGCTAGGTGAGGAGGATTGCTCTTTTACTACTGCTGTCTCAACTCATCTCCTAAGCAAACTTTCACCTCCTTGTGTCCAAGCTAAGCTGTAAGCTGGGCACCTCCTTTAGCTTCAAGGTTTGTTGTTCTCATTGATGTCAGAATTTAAACACACTTTCAGACCCAAATTCTTATTTATGCTGTGCTGGAAGCATCAAGAAACTGAAACTGAAAGTACTTAAATACCTAGCCCCTTGTGCTGCCAATAAAGTATGTAGAGAGGCCAGAAAACAAAGGGAATTCAGGCTTTAGAGGCCCCTTAGCCATCTCAGTTTTTTAATTAAAGTTCCAAAAACGTTTGCTGAAAAGATTAGGGGGCAACATTGAGACCATGCTGCCAGGGACGTTCTGGCTGTTGAGCCAAGTCCCTTCTCTGCCACAGATGCACAGTTGTTTGCTTCCTGGTGAGAAGCCAGCTGAAAGAAAAGCCATAAAGAGATCACATGGCTGAAGGAGCAGTTTCCATGACCAGACAAACCCTTCTCCGTATTCTTTTAAAGTCTGCAGGGCCCAGAGTACAGTACCTGACCAGACTGACATCAGCTTGCTCAGAGCCACAGGATCTACCCAGGGCTGCACGCTGCATCCTGCACCAGCTCTGCTTCCCTTAGCATCCCCAGGGACCAGTCCAACCTCTTCGGCATTTGTTTAGCCCTGCATGTTCATTTCAAGGGCCGATTTGTAAGAGGGACCACCAGCAACAAATGTCAGATCTGGTTTAGGACTTGGTTTGAAGGCATTTAGATAGAAGAATAATTGCACAGGGATGTGGTTTACTCTGGAGAAATAAAGGCTGTGTTTAAATGTCTGAAATTCCTGGTGACTCTAATAATTGCAACCTCCGCCTCAATAAAATGCACAAATAATGTTATTGAAACATTTCCAATCAAAAGGTATT
The DNA here is from genome assembly GCF_000690835.1 of Fulmarus glacialis. Classification (NCBI taxonomy): domain Eukaryota; kingdom Metazoa; phylum Chordata; class Aves; order Procellariiformes; family Procellariidae; genus Fulmarus; species Fulmarus glacialis. The sequence goes on from NW_009204389.1 coordinate 9,914, forward strand.
ATTTTTGGTTTAAAACAGATGCCGTAGTCAGTATTTAAAAGGAAGACGTCTGGGCGGGCTTACCTCTATTTCAAGGGAAGAGAAAACTACTGGAACATTGGTTTAGACTCTCTTTCTCTGTTTTTATAGCCTTCTTATTACAACATTATAACCTTCATACAGTTCCTCTGTTGCTTTTTCTAACCAACTGGAGAGTAGCTCTACAATCATGCACTGAAGAGGTTTTATTACGTTAAGGTGTGTTTAAGAGTTTGACCTGGTAAGCCACCACATCCCTAGAGAAGCACTATCTCTGCAGTAGCTGCACATCCTCAGTACCACACTGAGCTAGCCCGACAGGCACCAGCATTGCTCCAAGCATGGCTATTGTACCAGTCTAGCAGGCACCAAATGAATTTAGGAACTTAAGAGCCCCCTGCCTATTTTGACTTGGAGGATAACAGGGCTACATGACAATGGCTTGTAGGTTCAAGACTACATTTTCAGTGGCATCTTGACACTTCAAGATGTACCCAGGCACCTACTAGTAAGTCTCAGAAGATATAAGCTGGTAAAGCGCCCACCTGCAGCTTTAAGTGCTTAAATATCAAGTGCCTGTATCTCTTCTGAAAAGAGAGCTCAGGATCCCCAGCACTCTCGGAATTTTGCCTTGAGCTCTCTGCTGACCTGCATTGCTCACAGGAGCAAAGTCATATGCATCTCACAGAAGCTGGCAGAAATTGGGCCAGTGTTTCATGATTCATGTGCCTATAGGATTAACTATAATTAGCGTCTTCAAGTAAGACAATAACTGTATCATGCTATTGCACTCCATGGATGCAATATCAGCACATATGGAAGACATTTATTACTATAAATATTCGGGCACTTGATAGTTATCCAAAAATACAAAATCAGGTTAATCATTCTACCCTATAATCCCTGGCAAGAGATTTGAACTCAGGTTTTTCTGGCTCAGCTTAAGGCTTTACATATATGATCACTTCTGCCAGCTGGCAGCACTAAAATCTTAGGCTGAAGTAGTTCTCCAGCAGCCAAATCTATATGCACAGTAATGTTACAGAGCTTAGCTTTTTGCAAGCTGTGTACTACCTAAAGATATCTTACTGTTGCATAGAGCTATGAAAGTTTATGTAGGACAGGTAGAAGAACTACTTTTCTTTTCAGAGTTAATCATTAACATCTCTCAGGGAAATAAACAACTGAGGCTATTGTCTTATTTCCAAAGGTTGCCCTGGGGCAAATGAAATACCAATTTTATTTGCCCCATAATAAATAATGCAAGGGCAGCTATACTGTCCCCACATGCATATGTGTAAAATTGTTTCAAAAAATAAGCTGGAAGAGGAAATCTCTAAGGAATGCATAGCTACCCATCAGAGCAAAGACATGAGAGAATAAACTAAGAAACTTCCCTTTTAAAAAACCACTCAGCAACATCAGCACCAGTGGTTATTCAACTTCCAGTAACACAGCACACCATCCTTGGACTCATCAAGTCTCCCACAAATGCAATAAAATTCAATGGCCATTTTACAATCTCCTATTAGGTGTGATAAAAGCCACAAGACCCATGTATTCCTCCCAGCCCTGCTCTTTGAGGGAAACTACTGAGGTTTCAGCGCACATAGGACCATGATTTGTGAAGTTACAGCACATACAGGCCCACCCTCAGTTCCTGGACCTGTCTTAGACCACCTGCACCATCATCCATGTGTATAAGATGAACACACTTCTCAGATACCAAATATTGAGAGGCCTGACCATGGCTCGTAACCCCAGTCCCAGCTCTTCGTAACACACAGGTCTGGGGACAGGACAGCTACTTTCACAGGACACAGAGTCACAGCCAAAAAATGCGCTGATGGATCAGTGCCAGCCCAGCGCAGAGGCAGCCCGGGCACCCCTGCAGTGAGCTTCTGGAACTGGGAGCCTGGCACAGAGCCAGCCCAGGGCTCTGCAGGACCCGCACGCAGCTAAAGCCTCCAGCAGGAGCCAAGCTGGCTCTTTGCAGAGGCTCTGTGACACATCTGTGCCCCAGCCTTCAGTGCCTCCCAGAGTGGACGTACTACCCAGGTCATTGCATCACCCATCAGCTTACGGCCAACTGACAGGAACCAGAAAAGCTGGTGGGATCTTGTTACAAAAGGAGATTACAAAAGAGGACAGCAACTAGTAGCTGAACACAGTGATGCTGGTGTCTCTCTGGGATGGGAATTCCCCCAGTCACATAGCTGCTCAAGTGTTTGGCTTTAAAACAAAACGATTTTTTTTTTTTTCTCTGAGTGGTGTCAACCTGACATCCCTGAGGAACAAAAACACAGTACAGGTACCAAGTAGATAAAACATCCCATCTTTGAGCCATATGCAAGAAGGCTGAAGCAGGTAGAACACGTACAAGGTTTCTGCAGTACGTAACATAGGGCCTCATGTTCTCTCCCTTCATTGGGAAACCTCAAGTAACCTGTTCAAAGAGGTTCAAGTTTCCCCTTCCTAGCCTTCATCTATTCCACATCTTACAGACTCACCACCACCACCACCACCTCACACACTTGCTCAGGAAGCTACCCAGGCTCCTCCTCCTTACCCTGGCTGCTTCCAGGATGAACCCACCAGCATTCTCTTCTTCTGCAGCC
>NW_009204389.1:12566-14052 GCF_000690835.1 Fulmarus glacialis
TTCCTGCTCCTCCATCAGAAGGCTGTAGGTAGCCCACTCTCCCCTGCTTGCTATGCCAGGTCAGCACATACTCACAGGCTGCAGAGCTCCTTGCCTAGGAGACCACCTCTTTCTCTTGCCTTGCATAACATTCTCCTCCAGAGTCCTCCACCACCCACTAATTAAAAGAGAGCCCTCTTAAGCCCTGGCAGCAAGGCAGTGGGCTGGGCTAGCCAAGCCCCCTCACAAACACACCTTGAGGCATTTAAGCAAGTGGCCCCATCCCCCACACCCACCCTCAGCTCCCAGAGCTGAGTGAACCCCTCTCAGGGCTGGTAGCTGCTGCCCTAAAACACCTCCACTTCACAGTTCAAGCAACGTGCCTCTCCCTGCACACCTTACCACTGTGTTTTGGGTAGCAGGGATAAAATAACCATGGCAGTACATTGCAAGTTCCTTAGCTCAGTTTGGAAGGCTGGATCACTAGCTGGATGTTGCAGTGGTTGATATATTCGTTTACAGGGCCATATATGCAGTATATACCGCATTTCACCCCATACATGCATTTGCAAGACAATACGCTCTATTTATGCATAGAACCTTAACTAACATTGCATCAGAAAAAAAGAAACAATTTGCAGAGGGTGAGTGCCTGTTAATCATAAGCTAAAGGGGAAAGGAAAAATTTTAAGTGAGATATAAAGGGAGGAAGTGACTCAGTGGGTGGGAGGGAGGGGACAAGCGTTCCAGACAGATGGGACATGAATAACTTTTCCATCTCCCTCTCTCTCTTCTCTCCCAAGTCTTGCAGGAACTGCTGTGTTGAAATAGTCAGTCATTAACTATTTGATGAGGTTTTAAAATCTGAACTGAATTCTCTGAATGTAACCAACTATTATTACAGGGTCTACATCACAGCAATGCAAGTGTTGGAGCCCTTTGGCAAGCCATAGCGGTGAAGGCAGGACTGAGCACTCTGTAGGAAAAGCCACTAAATGGCGTCAGCTGCTTAGCTCTGCATAGCCCTGGTAATGCCGAAGGAATCAGAACAGTAGTGATTAGTGAGTTTCCAGACCAACTGTGACCAAGCAACAGGGCATCCATCCGCGCAGCCGGCAAGAAAGCTGATGTTCAGGCTCTGGTGGTGTTGCTCAGCCTGCGGGAGAACCAGGCCCTGGTACGCACTGGGCAAAGGTCACGCTGGAGGAGATGACTGCAGTCCTCCAAAAACCCTCTTGCTTTACCTGTCCTCCTGCAGTGCAGTCCCTGGGGCAGATTCTTCTACTTAACAGCATCCACCTTTTCAGAGGGCTGGGGCACAGGCAAAAATGCCCTTTGGTGCCAGTTCAAGGGCAAGACTCAGACCGTGAGTGCTAATAAGTTCCCCTACTGCCCATGGGGAACCTCTCCCGCTCAGTCTACCTTATGCTACACAAACATGCTCTGAGAAAACCTGAATGAAGCATTTCCCTTTCTGGATGCCAAAGGCTAATTGACCAGCACAAGA
>NW_009204389.1:14085-24020 GCF_000690835.1 Fulmarus glacialis
AAGAGAGCCAATAACCAATTAACTGAATGGCTTCAGCAGTTTCGAGGTCTGCCTCTTTATTCAAGAGCAAAACAAAGATCAATTTCTTAATAAGCTTTGTAATATCTGCTATTCCTTCCCTCTCATTATTATTATTAGCATTGCAGCAGTGTTTTGTGCATGTAATGAAAGAGTAAGACAAGGGCTGGAACAGCCTGGGTGGTACAGGAGGAGTGGGTAAACTCTCAAGCCAAAAAAAAAAAAACATACATATACATATATAAAACAGGAAGGCTGTAAAAGTCCTCCACAACACAGGCCCACCAAGTCATGAGAGGACTCCTACCACGAAGTAAGAGCCTACCCCTGCTGATCACTTTTACCTGTTTATCAGAGTTTTTGCACAAGGAAAAGCAAAAATTCTTGATTACAGTCACGTAGCGTGAGAGTGTCGAGGCTTGGCCCGGCCTCCCCAAGCACCACCACGATGGCCATGGGCTCACCCTAGCCCGTGAGCTTGGCCCGTTGCTGCCAGCAGGCAGAAGCCAGTGGGAGCCAGTTGGTGATCAGGCATGGCAGCCCAGAGTCCAGCCGCTCGCTGGCCCTGCTGCGGTGAGAGAGTGTGGCAGGCAGGGCACAAGCACACGCTCCCTTCTGCCACTGAGGACACTGACCTCTGGCAGAGGGCTGGGGCAGGTAATACCTTCATCTGCCACCGCCACATCCGCCAGAGCCCCAAGAGATGTGCTCCTCAAATCCCATCATTGCATTGCCCTGCAGTTCCCCTATGTGTTTTGCTTTTGAAATTGCAGATCCCTACTCTCTCTGCAGCTACATCACCAGCTGAAATTACGTTCCCTTTGTCAGAAAGCTTCCAGCACTCCTTGCAGTCTTCTCTGTTGCAGTAAGGCAAGAAACAGCAGAGCAAGATACAAATTCCTCCCCGCCTCTCAATTCCTCCTTTTCTCCTTCCCTAAAATCAGGGCCACTTGGAGATAATGATCTCACCCATGAATACACAAACAGCATCGTCTACATTTTTCAGCATCTCCCACATATACCGTCACATGTTGTCAGGCAGCCTTCTGGTGAAAGTGCAGGTTTCCCTTTTGGATGCATGACTCTGCGTGGCTCTGAGAAAGCCCCTTCCACAAGAGCAGCAGCAAGACTGCCTTCATTTCTCTTGTGTGCGTTTTAGCCGAGAGTGTTTTACCAGACTGCACAACAAGCAAAACATTGCAGAAGAGGTCTCTGAAGGAGAAACCGAGAACTCAGAGGAAGGGGATGATGCTGGAAGCCCTTTTTTTTAAGGAGCTGTAGCTAGATAATTGTCCAAGACAGACTGGCTTGTTGACTTTCTCACAGCAAAAGGCACAGGGCTGTTTAATTGATTTTAGCCTGTAACTAAACATATACTTCTTTCAATATAATGAACAGCAATGCTACAATACTGCTCTCCTAATGTAAATTGATCCATTACAGATGAGTGTTTAGATCAATGTGTGATGTCCTGATTGGAAATAAAACTGTTTGCTCAAGATCGCTGTAAAGACAACGGGCACTGATAGATGATATTTATGTGACAAGGAATGGCTCTTAAAAAGGAGATTGCCAAGACCATGTCCATCAATTATGAAACCAACATTCACCCAGCAGCCACACACGCATTTTTAAAGACAACAAGAAAGAGGAAAAGATCCCAAGGACTTTGAGCTAGAACACATGAGGCACTAGAACAGCGGAGGGTATTGTCAAAGGCCGAGAGAGCTTCATGGCCATGCATAGCGACAGCAGAAGTCAGCCAGAGAAACAAAAACACCCACTAAAATGTCATGGGCCAAATCCTCTGTGGCTTTAAATGGATGGGAGGCCTGAAGAAGCCCCTAAAGCCTTGTGAGTTTATAGCAGAAGACACTTCCCAGGTCTTTCATTTTCTAGTGCTCCCTTGAGGCAGCACCACATGGCCCAGTTCAGCATGGTGGGCAAGGGACTATAAAAGGTAAAACCCTTAATGGAAGAGGCCTACTTACAGCCCCTCCCTCTTTTCGGTGGGGACTGTCCCTGGCCAGGGCAAAGCTGAGGTCTCAGCAGGCTAGCGCAGGTGGGCTGATCTCTCTCAGCCCCATAGTCCTGCTTGCTTTCCAGCATGGAAACTTGTCAGCTCCAGGCACACTGGCGTGGGGGACCATGGCCGCCTGGGCAGGGTAGCCAGTGCCCGTAGTCATGTAGGACTGAATGATGCTGTTTATATGCCCACATTATATTGGGGTTCGTTTCCTGCAGAGAGCAGCCGGCATTGCCGGATAATTGTACCATGGTTTGTGTCCTATACACTCACAACCCATGTTTTGTCATCTCTGTGCACTTAGAGAAAAGTTAATAACTCCAGCTACCTTCCAAGTCAGTTGTGATTAATACATGTGCTTCTCTTGCTGGTAGCTATTAGTTGTGGTCTTTCATTACCTCACTTGCATGGGGCATTTTTGTTTTCTCCCTTGTGTGCCGAGGAGGTTTTCTAAGAGCTGGAGTACAGGCTTGCCTTCACGCTGGATTGTGTCCCAGCCATTCATTATTGGGGCAGCTGTAAGCACTTCTCTTTCTTCTAGGGATGAGCTTTGCCTTTGAAGCATGCTGCCAGAGCCCGTCAGGGCGCTTGGTGGGACAGGGCTGCGCCTGCACCACCACGCAGGGCTGGCGGCTTCATGCCGGGGGGACCCCCAGCTCTGCAGGCTGGAAACCTGGGCAGAGTGGACCCACGCCTGCCCCGGACACCCCCTCCCACGGCAGGGAAGGCCCTGGCAGCAGCTGGGTGGTCCCTGCAACATGGCCTCCATGTTTGACACGACTAAGATGGCCGCCAGCGGTGCTAAAATGGCCACCACAGAGACCACTACAACACCTCAGCAGTGAGCTCGCCCCACCCACCTTGGCTCTTCACCATCCCATTGGCTGGGGTACCAGCAGCACCACTCCTGATTGGCTGTGCCTGCAGTCCATCTCAGCAGCACAGGGGCAGCAGCTGCCAGGGAGGGCGGTGTGAGGGGGCTCAGGCGCCCACAGGCCAGCTTGGGATTGTCAGACCATTGGGCTGAAAGCAGCTTCCACCTTGCTGGCAGTCCGGGCTCTGGAAGGCCTTATGTTGTCCTTAAATTACTTTGGTGCAAAAGCGGGAGCATATGGGCAGCCCCGGTGGCTCCAGAACTGGGTGGACCCACTGAGGCGTGAGGAGCTGCTGGATGGCCGAGGCCTGTGGTGACGGGGTGAGATGGCATGGGTCAGGGCCAGGGCCTGCAGCCCTGACTGGACAGGCAAGAGCTGGAAACAACAGGCTTGCCTGTCATTTCAGTACCAGCCAGCCACAGATGTCCATGATGGGACAGGGCTGAGCTGGCTTGGCGCAGTGATGCTCAGCTTGCAGGAGGTGCAGTTGCTGTCTATGAATATATTGGGTGATGGGTGGCCAGAGGTCAGGAGGGGACGCTGGGTGGGGGAAACTAAATGAAAGGACAATGTTGACACAGAACAAATGATGCTAAATGGCTTGTGAAAATAGATCCATTAAGGGAATGGTATTCTGCAACAGCCTTTAAATACAAATAGAGGAGAAAAATAGCCTTTAAATACAAACAGAGGAGACTTGGTCGGTTTGTGAAAGCAGTGGCTGGACCCTGTGGTGAAGGACTGCATTTGCTGGTCACGTCCGACTCCACTTTCCTTGCAAGAGTCCCCTTCATGTCCATGAGACCAATCTGCTGCGTCTTGTTCTCCCCTGAGGGGTAGCACATGCCAAACACTTCTTCTGGTCATCTCTGATCATGAATAGCTGAGACTGTGATGAGTGTAGCACACGGTAGAGATGGACCAGGCTGTGCGACCAAGGAACAGCCTGTTAAGGCAACAAGGAGCTGGTCCCTCTCCTCTCGAAGCAAAGGGCATGACCTGGTCATGCTCCTGGGATGGTCAGACCTGACCTGGTCCTACTGACCTGGTCAGACCTGGGACATGGAGAGGTCACCTCTCAAGTTTATTTGTAAGGAAGGTGTTTGGGGACATTGTGGTGGTTGTTGCCGCTCAGGCACTGCCACTTACACTCAGGTTACTCAATAATTTCAACCCAGGAGTGGATGTCCCAAGGCAGTGACAGAGCAGTTCTGTTGCTCTCAGCATCATGCTGGCTTATGCAACCTTGAATGATGTCCCTCCAGCAGCCTCCTTCTCACACTTCCATCCTTAGAAAAGAAAAGCACAATAATAAAGTAGGACAGAGAAGCAGCAGTCTCTTTGTACAACTGTGGACAAAATGGCTCAGCTGAGTTTTGGGTGTCTGAGAGGATGGCATGACATGACCTCCATCACTCTTTCATGCTACCTTAGTAGCTCTGCAGTGCACAGAGAAGTGCGATATGAAACAGATGAGAAGAACTGCAATAGAAAACAGCTTTTCTGGGAGTGGTTGCCCTGTGGGGTAATGCCAGCATTTAACTTCATACTTCACGTCCTACCATGGCATGAAGCACATCCATTCAAACATGAGCTTTATAGACCTGCAGGACACGGGTTAAGAAACAGGCAGGCACAGGCCTGCTGACAACACCTCAACAAGGCTGATACTGGTGTCTTCCTCTGAAGGGGTCCACACAGGGGACCCCTTCCTCTGAAGGGTCCGCAGCTCTTCTTGTCTCAGAAAGGTTGTGGTCCATGCATGTGCACTTACTTTGTGTTTGGCTGGCACTTTCCATCCAAAGGAAGTCAGTCCCTCAGAAAGCCCCAGGTTGAAAGTTGTGCCCAGAGTCACTCAGAGAGGAGATGCTGGCCAGTGGCACATTTAGTCTGGTGCTGTAACAGGAGCAGCTCTGGTCCTCCACAGGGCCCATTCATCCTTGGTCTCACTTTGGTACCTCAGATCTGGCTCGTTCTCACTGGCTATTGCTTGCTTCACCACAGCTCTTGCCAGCAAAAGAGCTGACCTGGGTCTCAGCCAGGTAAACTCCTAGAAGGGGGATGCATGCCAGGCCCTGGCAGTGCCAGAGGCATGAAGCACTTTCAAACATTTCACGAACTACAGAATCCCCTTCTATTATTTTTGCTCGAGTGTGAAAACACTGCATGAGACAAAGGAGAAATTATTTTCTCTGATCTTCCCTTGCCAATCTCTCTCCTGTGTCTGGATCTCTTGCTACCTTATGGAGCAAAAACGTCTGTTTTACTTCAGTAGGGCTCTGATTTTTCCCTGAAGGCACCTGATCCATCTCTTAGGCTGCAGGAGCCCTGTCTATGCTGACCCAGGTACCTTGCTATTCATGCTGGTCCCATAATCCCTGCTCTTACAGCAGCCCTACGGTTCTCTTGGTCTTGGGAGGAACGCTTATCCCACCCCGTGCCTCTCCCGTACCTCATCTGGTAAGAATTTGCTAGTGAACACTGCTGCATTTCTGCTCTTGCAAATTACACTGTCATTTAAGATTGGTCACAAAAATAAAGTCTCTTTTCTGAGAACATTTTGTTGGAGATCTTCACGCCGTGCCAAGGTATGTCATTTCTCATGGTTAATGAGATGAAAAGCTACAATTATGTAGCATATATGCAGAACAAAGCTATGTAACCTAAATAGTGACAGGTAGTATCTGTGAGCATTCAAGGTTCACAAGCAGCAAATAGCCTTTTTATTAAAAAGCTTCTCTTCCTGTCATTTCTTGATGTGCTCTCCGAAGGAGTACAAGGGGAAATTCTGCCACTAGCCAAAGCAGATTTTTCCTTGAAATAGCCACAACCAGCCTCAGTTGAACACTAAAGCCTCAATTCAAGAAAATTCATCTGATCAGAACAGCTACTTTAGAGGGAAAAAATATGTCCTTCAGTACCTGGGACTTTCACCCAGAAAAGAAAAGCCTAACAAAAAACAAAACCAGGAAGGGAAAGCCAGACAAATTCCCATTAGAATATGGTACAGATTTAGCAGGGAGCGAAACCACCATTCAAACAAACTACTGAGGGCAACAGTAGATTTTCCAGCTCCTGAGGTCTTCAAATCAAGACCAGTCCCCTTCTGAAGGGCAAGTTACACCACTCCTCTTAGGAGGAACTGGCTGTAGCTCCTGAAACGCTAACACAGGACAGAGGGGATGACTTTTGCCTTGAGCATGTGCTGCCTTGCAGACCGAGGCGGGGGTTGCAGGGCTGGAGTGCAGTGTGCCTGGTGCGTGCGTAGGACCCCCGGCAGAGGTGCTCAGCAGCAGGGCAGCCTTTCACACAGCCAAACCAGTCAGGGGAACAGCAGCCACAGCTCACCAGCTCAGCACGTGAGCCTCGCCTTGCCTCCCACCGCCTTTATTCCCCCCTGGCTCCAGTGAACCACACCCGCCAGTCGAGCAAGACCAGGATTTGGCCATCAGCAGCCAACAATTTTGGAAGGAGGGGGAAAGCCTGCAGAAATCTGTGCTTGAACTGCTGCTGTCTCTCCCTCACCCCTATCATCTTTTTGACTGAGGTAGGGCTGACTCACCCGCAGCATGCTCTCCGGTTGGCAAGCTCCCCGCCGTCTGCACCACGGCCAAGGAGTGAGTACACAGGTTTCCTGCCATCACAGCGAGATGGGGCTTTCGCACTCCTGAACTGTCTGTATGTGAGCAAAAAGAAGGATCTTGGCAGGGGGGCCAGAGGCACCTTTTTCCATCCTTGCTTCCGTGAACTTTGCCAAAGGTTTCAAGGGTGGCCTGCATTTGCTGTTCCCCGTCGGCTTTGTCACATTGCCTGCTCTCCAAGTCTCAGGCTGCCAGCATCTCTCCCCTGGATGACTTGGCTCGTGTTATTTTGTGTTAAAACCGGTATGTTTTTTTAATGGCTATAAATAAGTTAAAACCGCATCTTTAATTAATCACTGCACTTTATATTGTAAGTGGAGATTTTTTGTAATGACTTGTTTATGATTCTAAGATGCCATTTGCTCACTGTCAAAGGTATCTAGTTTTTATGCCTCCATGTTTAACAGGTTCAGGATAGAAACAAAATTTCATCGATGAGGGATTCTAATCTATTTAGTCTAGAGCAAATAATTGGTTACTTAAGTAAGTGGGAAGAGATTGAGCAGATACTTTTATCTAAGCAACGATGAACTTCAGGCAATAGACAGTATGTTCATAACCTTAAAAACATTTTAAACTAATCTTAAAATGTTTATTTTTCACTCACACAGGTTTGAAATTGGAAATACATATGTCTGGATGACTAAAACATGAACAACAAATAGGAGCAGCAGCATGTAAAGTATAGAGAAGTAGAAGCATTAATAGAAATATTTCTACTATAGCAGCTATTAAATGGGTTTTTTTTACGGTTTGGAAGAAGAACCCATATGTTTACAGGATTTTTCCCCCCAATTAAAATAGGTGTGTATATGTGAGTGTGTCTTTCTCTAAATATTATTTAGCCACACACACACAGAGTGCATGTATAAAATTGTCTATCAGTGAAGTAACAGCTGCTTCTCTTTTTGTTTCTTGTCCCACTGGCAGGCAGAAAAGGACACCCAGTCCAACACCATCCGCATCTTCACAGCCTCTGCCCGGGGCGCGGGCGCAGTTTCCAATGCCCTCTGTCACCTCCCATGCCCGCAAAGACCATCGGAACCCCAGCCTGGCATTCCCCCCCGCCCCGTGTCCCACTGTGCCCGCAGTTCAGAGCAGAAGTAGCTCGCCAGCACCAGGCTCCAGGTGCTCCCAGTTACAGCCCTTTCCTGATACAAGCAGGAAACTCAAGTGACAAGCAGGTGGCTGGATATCCAAAAACATGGTTATTCCCCACCCCCCTTATTTTTTTTTCTCAGGGGAGCGCACAGATATTTTATGTAGGATGTGAATAAACCATGAAAAGAAGAACTATTGCATTGGAACTACAAAAAACCCCAAACTTCTAAAAGTTGCTCTACCTCAATTCCTAGACAATTCAAGTCTGATGTGCAGTATCTGATCTGTCTGCTAGGATTGAATCCAGGCACTCATCACTTTGTTAGCTTAAGAATTTTGAGCAATTTTTTCCATTTATCTGTATTCTCCCCAAAATCATTTCACACATTTCTCAGATACATCAATCCTTCCGGCAAAAAAAATCAGTAGGATGCCCTGCTATAAATATAATAAAGCCTTTTATTATGTCCATTAACCATGGACATGTGTGCTCCAAAAGTTTCCTGACACGCAGTCATTTGTGGCTTTTTAATTATAAACAGAAAATATCTACCAGCAAAAGAAGACAGCAGACTGGAAGTGGATCTTTATGTGTGTGTTTTGAGTATGTTCTCCGAGGGGCTGATGGCACCCACACCCTCCTCCAGATCCCGTCGGAGGCTCTCTGCGTGTGCACATACGTGTACACAAAAAGCCAGTAACACAACAGATCAGTCTCGGGTGATGCAGATTTGTCAGCTGTGCCGACCCCAGGGGCCTCATGCAGGTTTTCACCCCCCAATAACACCAATCAACCCTTTTTTCAATATGCAAATATGCCCCCCTCCATTTTGCAGACCTTGTTGCACTTGAACTCAGCAGAAAAGAAAAAAGGCCCAGTAAATTACTTGACAAATTAAGTCATATTTATTGAATGCGTTTTATTTCAACAACCAAAAAATTCTAACAGCCTAACAATGCACATAAGTTAAAAATTAATTATCACTTAGTGATAACAAAGATAAAGTTGATTTACATGGAAAAAAGAACATTTACAATATGTTAATCCTTATTCACATTGTTGATACCGCAATAAAACACAATTTGTTTTTTTTTATTTTTTATTTCACAAAAAAGGCGGAAAATTGTGCTTTGTTAAGAGGCACTACAAGAAAAGTTTCTTTCTCCAAATAGATATTATATGATGGATATTGAATAAATAGACATATATGCATTGTAATTCGCAAAGTTCTGGCAAGACCACAGGCTAAAATGCCCACAGATTCACTTAGAACCACTGCAAAATTGGCAGTGAAATTAAAAATAAAAAGGCAAGACTCAGCATTGAAAAAATACCTAATAAAATTTTTGGTTGAAGTGTAAAAGATACCAAATGTTGATGCCATCATCAGATGAACCACCTTACATAGCTTGGCAAAATTCAGTTTCCTTTCAAATGTATGGAGTGATTTCAGCTACAGGATAAGAAGACAGTTTTGAAAGAGTAGCTCCGAGAGAAACATAAAGCAGCAACCATTGAAATTCTGAATAAAGCTGCAGCATACTACAGAAATAAAGGATGAAGAGCAAAAGGGACATTAAGTAAGCAACCCACCATCATTTTGCAAAGGTATATGAAATTTATGCAGAGATACTCTTATGTTTCAAACGTTAGTTTTGAAAAAATCCCTTAAAAACTCCAGAGGTTACTGAGCAGCTAGAATTAGCTTGTATTGCAACGTCTTCTCCCTGTATATTGTCTGTTCTGAGTAAATATCTACACGTAGAGGTTTGTTTTTCGTTTTTAACTCCTACCTTTTATACCTTTCAAATATATAAATAGTATTTAACAGTTATATTACATTGCCTGGTGTAGTAAACAGAAAGTAACTTGCAAAGTGATATTGCATGAGGTCTTTGTCAAGGTTACGTGAAAAGCCCATGTGAAAAAAGGAAGAAAAAACCCAGAAGCCTTGTTGGTACGGTTATGATTGCTGTTTGAACAGGCGTCTGAAATCAATCCAGCTGCAAGAGTAGCAAAGGCGAGGTCTTGTCTCGGAAATCATTGCACGGAAGTGAAAAGTAAATGCTACTTGGTGTCTCTTTCGACATGACGCCTCAGAACGGGTGGATGCTATAGTAGATTGCAGCTTTAGTGCTCATGCCATTGAAGAGTCTGTCAGTATTAGCTCTGCTTTATGTAACGTCGCTGCTAGCTAGGTGGCTGCGAAGCCCTTCGACAGGGAGGTGGATGGGTGCGAAGGGCCTCGCGCGCCTGCGGCCCCCGCGGCAGGG
>NW_009204390.1:0-9088 GCF_000690835.1 Fulmarus glacialis
ACAAATCCTGCGGGGCCGGGAGCGCCCAGTGCGCTGGGGGCAGAGCGCGGCCCGGGGCTGGCCCGGTGCGCGGTCCGAATGGGAGTGAGCTGATGGAGGGGGATGGCTGTACCGGGGGCTTGAGAGAAGCATCATCCCTGCAGCCCCCAGAGCCTTTGGGTGAGACCCCTTCTGTCCACCTCCAACCCCTGACTGGAGCCACGGCCATTGTTAGACACCAGGTGCAATCTTGTACTTCATCCAGGACCCCTCCCTCCACAAGTCTGATGAGGAGCAGCTGAGGGAACTGGGGCTGTTTAGCCTGGAGAAGAGGAGGCTGAGGGGAGACCTCATCGCGCTCTACAACTACCTGAAAGGAGGTTGTAGCGAGGTGGGGGTTGGTCTCTTCTCCCAAGTAACTAGTGATAGGACGAGGGGAAATGGCCTCAAGTTGCCACCGGGGAGGTTTAGACTGGACATTAGGAAAAACTTCTTTACTGAAAGAGTGGTCAGGCCTTGGAACAGGCTGCCCAGGGAAGTGGTTGAGTCACCATCCCTGGAGGTATTTAAAAGACATGTAGATGAGGCGCTTAGGGACATGGTTTAGTGGGCATGGTGGTGTTGGGTTAACGGTTGGACTTGATGATCTTAAGAGGTCTTTTCCAACCTTAATGATTCTATGATTCTATGTTACAGCCCTCCTAATAATCCTCTGATACAAAAGTCCAGTCACTGCCCTGACACTCAAGCAAATATCATAAACACACCTTGGAGCACTTTCCCCAAGTCCTGACTGACCATGGAAGGTGTTCAGGGTCCCTTGGTGTTTTTCGCACTGCAAACTCTTCCCAGGAGGCTCCAGGCACACCCCCAGGAGAGCACCCTGCAGGCACTAAGCCTGCCAAGCAAGCCCAGCCTAATCCCTGGGGCAGTTTTGCAGCTCCTGAGCCCAGAACTGCCCCGCTTTCCCTGGTGCCCCCAGCCTGTTGGCAGCACACAGGCCAACCCGTATCCTCTTCCCTCTGGGTTGGGATAACAGGTGAGTGGAAACAACACCCATCTGAAATAGCTTCCTTGAGGGAGCACCTCCCTGAGAGGGCACAAAGCATGAGAATATCTGTTTCCAGAGAAATGACCAAAATCAAGAGAGATGAGATGTAACCTAAAAAAATCTGCATTTTCTATTATGTTTTTGACATTGTTATTGCCTGGTAATAAACTAGCCTTTTCTGGAGCAATATCCTCCGTAACAGCACAGGGCAGGGGGTTTTCCTGGTGCTGTCCCTTGCTGACAGCCCTGAGGACCTCCGGGAGTCGGCGGGCTGCTCGACCCCGCCGGCCAGGAGCCGCTATCATTTCAGCATCCTGAGTTGCTCCTATTTTGAAGTAGACTTCTCCCTGGAAACTGAGCAAAACTCACCTTGTTGCACCACGACAGGGTCCAGAGAGCAGCTGTGGGCTTCCAGAGACCTGGAAAACACACATAGATTTTTCACTTGGCATTTTTAAAGCAATAGTACCGTATTGATTTTACCGAGGCTAAAAGCAGTCACATTTGCTCTACTTAAGCACCAACTGTCTGGCAGTTTTACACAGCATGACATCTCTAAGCTCACACAGAAAGCCTGCCCTGGGCAGCACCAAAATAGCAGTCAGGTGTTGGACAGGCAGGAGACTACTGGGTTTTTTTTTTTTAACCCCAGTTATCCCAGGGCAGCAGTAGGTGGGCCGGTGAAGGCTCCCACATCCCAGCTGAGCAAGGCAGCATTCCCAGAGGGACAGCCAGCACTCATCTGAATCCCAAGTGCAACCTTTCCACTATTCTCCGTGCAGCTGTGCTGTTACTTACCTTTCCACACAAAAGCCTAACCACAACAGAGGAAACCAGAAAACAATGCTAGGCAGTTTTAAACACATTTTAAAATAATGAATGGAAATTGTTAAACATCTTCATATAATGCCTAACCAGTTTAGCTCTAGACTTCCCTCCCCCACAAAACAACAACAGAGAACTAAACTTAGATCAACACTATACTGCAGCTTTTGCACTGCTTTTTGGATACTTTTCTGATGTTTTTCTAGCCTGTTTGTGTTGGCTAGAAGGGGAAGTTGTTCTCAGACATTTTTCCTGTTGCAGGGCTCTGCGGTTCGTGTTGAACAGACCAGTGATGCCTGGTGAACCACCAGCCTT
This sequence comes from Fulmarus glacialis, assembly GCF_000690835.1. Taxonomy (NCBI): domain Eukaryota; kingdom Metazoa; phylum Chordata; class Aves; order Procellariiformes; family Procellariidae; genus Fulmarus; species Fulmarus glacialis. Next base: position 2,171 of record NW_009204390.1, read on the forward strand.
TGGGGCCAGGTACTTATGTGTTTCCAAAGGCCAAGGCAGCCTGGCTTACCTGGCCCATAGAAAAAAAAGCTATATTCTTCTCTTCAATATATTCCTACAGGTACAGTTACTCCTCATCTTTCACCTGCATTAACTGGTAAGAAGGGAAGTTGGTCTTACCAGCAGAAAAGAGGATCCATGCAGCTACATTTGTCTTTATAACTCACATGCTGTACAAATTGCAACCCCTATCCAGTTTAGTTTGAAATGCTGCTGTCTATTTTTAAAACGTTTGCTGGAGTTACAACTAAAATGCAAGACTTAGACTGTGATGTGGAATTAAGCATTAGATAGGTAATTATCTTTAATGTGTTGCAAACAGTGGCTGTGGCTAAGGTGTCGGAGAGAGACCCTCTTCCAGGGAACTCCCAGATGAAGCAGGTCCAAGCAAGTCAGCACAGCTGGGAAGCAGGTACAGGCGAGCATTTGGTCTCCCATACTCAGCCGGAGCAGAATCATAGCCTGCTGCTGTGGACCAGACTGCTTAAACCCGTCCATCTCCCTGCTTACCCTGCACAGCCAAAGGCATGATTTCACTGGAGAAATCAAGGCAACTGTCATCCCCCCTTTTGCTGCTGACGCAGCAGCCTCGGGGCAGCGAAACCCCTATCTCAGCAGAAACCATCCCCACAGAGAGGAAGCAAAACAACCCTGACTGGGCTTTTTCACACCCTGAAACAGCCTGCACAATTCAGCTGCTGATTTGGTAGCAAACTGTATTAGCTCACAGGTCTTTTACAAGGGAATACGTTTTTAATGCACCTTTTAATGCCACAAACACCCGGTCCCTGTCGGGTAATGCACACGGCATGGGCAGTACCAAAGGGGCCTCCCGCACGGAGCAGGCAGGGACTCCATCCTGCATCCAGGCGTGCCCTCCCCACGGCAAGGGGACCACAAGGGGCAGATCCCAGGGAGAATTTTGCACAATACAGCTCACTTGGGACCCATCGCCACTTCAACCAGCATCAAAAACTAGTTATCCAGCACATCAGCCAAGCTCTCAGCAGACTGCCAACCAGGGCGTGAAGAGAGTGACCCAAGGGATTGCTGTGAACTACTCACAACTCGGGAGAGTCCATTAAACCCTTTTACAAAATAGTTTTCATGTCCTGTAACCTTTGTTTTTAATGTTCACAGCGATGGAGTCTTTTGAACCTCAGTCCCTGGCAGGTAGCTGAGCAGGAGGGGGAGCCAGCCTCCCCACTAACCTTGGGACACACGCTAACCCTCACTGCTGGTTTTTTTTAAACACTTGTTTTTGCAGTGTTCTTTGCTCCTTCTGCCATCGTGTGGCCAGTTAGAGAACGAGAGCTGTCGGTAGTACGTAAAATCGGCTTGCCACGTCTTAAAACTGTTTTATGGATTTTTATAATATCCGGTGGAGTATGAAGTCAATGGAGATGTATTACTTCTTTTCAAGGTCCATCCCACCTCCTGACGAGCACTACAGATTTATCTTTAATGTTGGCTTTAATGATGGCTTGAAGTAGATCCTGTTAATCCAACTGTTTAGATTGACAGCCAATTTATTCTAAGGGCATGACCTCCCCGTTGACTTGCTGCTTGTGGAGCTCCTGCTCACATTGGGCAGGAGGACCAGGAAAAGGGCACTCGCTGCTGACCGCCACTGCAGCTACCTGCTTTCCAAGCGATTCTTTTCCCCCTGAGAACCATCCCAGGGCCGTCTCTCTCTGGGAAAGTCTGAGTTCACACTCAGGGCTGCTGCAGTCACAGCACTCTGCCAAGACTGGCAGGGCTCTGTTCTTGCCCACGGGTACTTCAATATGTGCTGGGAGCCCTACCCTGAGGGGTGCCAAGGAAGAGCTGACAACACCATTTTCTTCCTCCCCTTCTCCTGAATGGGGCAGAGACTGACTTGGTGACAAGTGTTATTTCATAAGAAATGAGATCATTTTTGCCAGCAGATCCCAAGGCAGAATCCCTGTCTGTTCACACCCGAGACTTTCAAATCCACCCTGCAGTGGTCTTTGCTTACCCTGCCAGCACGGGGCTGACCAGCAGGCAACAGGCCCAGGAGCTCACTTTCTGAAAGCAGCCAAAGCCACCCAAACACTGTATCTGCTGGAGTCCTACATGGCTGTTAGCGGCTGACGCCTCTGGGTATTTCTCGTTGCCCCTCACCAGGACAGGGCACAGGCTTCATCCTCCCCTCATGCCCAACTGCGAGGGTGTTACAAGGAGGGATTGCATTATACTTCCAAAACACCCACGAGGGAAGGAAGCCAAGAACTCTGTCTGCAGAGGGGTTTGTGTGGAGGCATGCCTCGGTACTTCCCTCGGAGCCTGCGCATCCCGTCCCCCCAGATCAACAGGGCCTGGCAAGCACCAGTGGAGAGCATCGTGCAGCACCAGTTTCCAAAGTCCTGCCTCGCAGCCTGTGCCAAAAAAATCTGCTTCCAACTTATGACTTCCTCTGGGAAGTCACAACCTGCAACAGGGACCTCCCAGGGAGTGCTCTGGGCTTTCCCCAGCCTTCCTGGAAAAAGGAAGGAAAAGGCAAGTTCAGAGCCCGCACTAAGCGCTACTGAGTGGACTCAGCAGCAACATCCATGCTGCAGATTCGTCAAGCAAGGGGATTTGCACATGCTTTTCTCCACCCCAAGTCCATTTTAAATCAACTTATCACTCCACCAGCTTTCTTTGCTGGAACAAAGCACAGAGTTCAGATGCTGGTAGCTGCAGCAGTTGTACCTTGGAAACATATGAACACAAGCCCAGCAAAAAAACCTGACAAAAGACCTACAAAATCACCCCCAAAAACTCTTCCTACAACTGCACTATGCTTGGAAGTTGAGTTGTAAAGTCTAATGCAGAGCACAGCTTGGGTAGCAAGAAAAAGATTTACATCACAGGTCAGGGATTTGGGTTAGACTCTTGCTAAACCCAACTGCACTGAAATATAAATGCAGTTTAATAAGGTGAAAGTTCTCTCACAGGCAATCCTGAGCTCTGATTGCTGCAGAAGAATTTAAAATGAAAACTTTTGGTTAATAAATTGGCTCTTGGTCCCATATCCAGTGATATTCTGTAGCAAAAGCCCTTCTAATTATTACACTGATAGTCTTTCTCAAGAGGCACTTTCCCCTTATAGTCTGAAATAACCTATTCAAATATGCAGTGACTTACAGAGTGATAATTTACGAAAGAGAAAGACTACCAATTTTAGTTAACAGAATTTCCATTTTTTAAAACCAGCTTTTTATAAGGGGGGGGGAAGCGAGTATATTTGGTACATGATGTGACAAATCTATATACCTCAGATTCCAGCACGTTCCCTTGTGCCCTGAGACAAATACATCCATTAAGTAGATTTTGTTATATACTTCCTCCTCCTGCCAGCAACAGTGTCTTCAACAAGGCTCATTTAACCTAGAAATGGGAAGTTTTCATGTTTTCTTAATTTCAAATCTTCGTTATCTTCTCTTGCCCTGCAAAATCTTAATAATCTCTTTCATAAAACTCAAGAGAAGCTTGGGGAGTTACTCTCACCTAATTAAGCCTTGTTTTTTTTAACAATTCTGCAGAATACATGACAGCAAACACCCCAGCTCTCATTTTTAATGTAATACAACAGAAGATCTACAACTGATAACAAAAACCCAAAAGAAACCCTGTGCATGGTTATTCATTATTCAATGTGCACAGCCTCTGAGAGCTGGAGGGGAATGAAAGCTGCCTGGTATCACATGCTGGCATTTTTAAGCTCAATATTTTGAATGATCTCAAGGAAATCAGCTATGCCCTAGTGTGCTTACCCAGAAAAAATAAAAGTATTTCCCAACAATTCCTTTTTCTGACTGAGCTAGGAAACTGCCACAGGAGCATGCTGGCACCCAGCCCACCTGAGTCAGAGGGTAGGAGCTGCAAGCATGAGAAAGTGTACATAACAATCGACTCCTCAAGCTCAAAAAAACCATCCACTCCAGGCTTTTATCAACCCAAACACCCATTCCAAGCTTTAAAATCCACTAACCTTGCTCATATATATTTATTTAACTATATACATACTGTAACCAGCTTTCAGCAAGAGTGTAACCTGGGAAAGAGCCCCACACCTTAGCACCGCCTGATTAGCACATCTGTGGTACTTCCAGCCCTATCCCGAGGGATGGCAAAGCCAGGGCATGGAGTCCACCGCTGCTGTGGGGCAAGAAATTTTTTTACCTTTGGTCCAGAACACAGAGAGGAGACCTGCATGTGAAAGACCTTCACCATCCCAAGCCCCAGGGTCCATCTCCAGGAAAGCCCTGGGCTCACCATGGCTGTATATATGCCCTACAAGACGTCGTGGAATTTACAGGGAGGCTGGTGGGGAATGAGGAGCACCTGCAGGCACTCCGCAGGATGCGACCCGTTGCAGTTGCCTTGCAAAACACCCGTTAGCAAGGATCACTCGCACTTGCACTTAATTGCCTCTACAGCCCTAAATCAATGTTCAAATTCCAGTGTCTGGGATGCTCTCTCAAAAACCGCTTCCTGGCTCCTTCTTCTGTAATTTGGGGTTAGTGAAGGAGTGGACAAAGAACCATCATGTTTTTCACACAATCACAAATCTCTGTCTCTTTGTTAAGTTGTTTTCCCTTGTCAGGCCCAGCCCCCACTGGGTCATACCACCCCATGGCTCCCCAATATGTGGAGCACCCCAGGACCGGGCTCACCTTCCCCGTTCTGCCGCTCAGAGCGTGGCACATCCTCGCTGCAGGCATGAGGAAGGCTGACTCCCAAAGGATCTCTGCATCCGAAAGCTGGAAACAATGGTGAGACCCACAATGGTTCACAATCCCCTGGAAAGGCTTATATAGGGGAAAAAAATACACAATCGAGTTTTTATTAATAAAATATGACAGTGGATGTACAGCAGGAGAGATCCCTGTGCATCTTAACACCAGCTTGCTGTGGGGGGACCTCCCTTGCTGTGGGGGGACCTCCTGCCCTGTCCACACTGGTGGGACAAGTCAAGGACTCTCAGAGGAGCTCTCAGAGTCAACGTCGCCTTCCCCATCTCCTCCTGGGGGTAGAGAGGAGCAAGGAGGGATTAAAAAATAAGTGTAATTGCTGGCTAAGCCCAGCCAGTGGGCAGAAAGCAAAGCGTAAAGAAGTGGGAGAAAGCACAGCAGGGCCGTGGGTGCAACCGGAGGGGCCGGCAGCCTCGCCACATAGTCCCATCTGCCAGGCTTTCCTCCAGGTCTTCCCGCTGCCTGGAAAGCCCGATGATGTGCTGTACCCGGCAGGGCTCGGCAGCTCTTTTAGCACTGACCAAGCAATGTTCTTTCCACCCCTCTTCTCAAAAGAGCAGTAGTCTCTCTCCTACCCTCCAAATTTCAGCCCACGCAGTTTAATTTTGATAGCGATAACAGGCTTCAGGAAAAAATCCGATTGCGCAAAGCAATGTCGGTATGAGGAGGTGGGACCAGCCGTGCCCTGGTGTAGGTGTATGCCCACAGGCACTCGCTGAAACATCTCTTAATCTCCTCCTGGCACTGTACAAACCATCATCAACTTTTGCAAAGCTCAGACAAGCACAGCCTCCCTCCCTTCTTCCATCCTTCAGGCTTAGAAGGACATCTGCCATGGAGAGAGCTGCTGGTGGGAATGCCAGAGCCGCGGGTTCCCTGAACAAGCACCCTCGAGGTGAAGCGGGCTGCAGACACGCAAAACACACACGATTCTGTGTCACCAGTTTGCAACAAATGCAGCCGTAGCCCAGGCTGAGGCACCACTCGTGGAAGCAGGAACCAGGTTTTGCCTAACCCGATCCTCCTAAGACAGCTCCTCTGGAAACTTGAAAAGAAGGATGTGTTAGATAGTACAAAAGCTACTTAAATACAAAGTATAGTTGTGTTACCCAGCTGGCTCCAGTCCTCCACGCAGACAATGCTATTGATACCATTGACTTTCTGCATCAGTAGGCAGGAGATGGGTCTCCCCGGGGCAGTTGCTGTTGCATCGCTTTGTGCTTCTCGTCACATTTGGAGCTCCAGCGCTTTCCCACAAACCCAAGATTCGTGGGAGGGTGCCCCTCACCACCACCTCATTTTTGGGGACGTCTCCTCAAGGCAAGCACCGCTGCTGGGCACCACGCCTGGCCTCGGCGCACCCGCCAGCAGATCGGATGCGCCGGGACTGACCTGGGCAGAGCTGCACCTCATCCCACTGGCAGCAGGCAGTGCCACCGAGGACCATACCTCCCAGAGACCTCCTTCCCTTGCTGGTTATTCAGCTATCGGGCTGTAAGATGAATAGCAGGAGGAGAATGATGGAAAAAGGAGCCCTGCCCACCCTGCCTGCCCCAGGCGTGCACCCCCTGCTACAGCCACTGCTTTTCACGTGTGGCAGGAGCAGCCCAGCCCATTATCCCGTGGCACAGAGTAGCCATTAATTAATATATTTCAGTTATCTTTGATCACATAGATCTCAAGATTCATTTCTGAGATGTTTCTGGCTTAGAGATAGACCATTTTTAACACAGAGTTGGTTCTGTTCATCTTGTAATGAAGATAAAAGTCGTATTCCTGGTCGGTGCAGACCAGGATTATCTCCTGGCTGTAGTAGGGATTAGCTGCTCTACAGCCATGGAAACACCAGGATAAGGGGGTTCGATTTTGAGATATATTAGAACTGCCTGTCTGCACCACTCACTTGAGATCATTAGGTTAGGGGAAAGTGCATTAGATCAACCTCACAGGTTTCTTACAGCTGGCTCCCAGGGAAAGTTTCATTCAGCTGCCCAGCAGCACCAGCAGGGCCAGTTTTGCTTTTGGACTTGTCTCGCTGGCTGTCTTCTCTGGCTTTGGGTGTCACACGGGGGACACTGTGTCCCCGCATGGCTGCCGGTGCCTGTGCCGAGGAGCTGCA
>NW_009204390.1:9127-11756 GCF_000690835.1 Fulmarus glacialis
CTCCCGCCCGTCCCAGACGCTCCCAAACCCGCTCAGCTCCTGCTCCCCACACGATTTCGGAGCTGCGGCGAGCGAGGCTCAGCCCCAGCACGGCCGTGGGCTGGTTTGGGGTGCCGGCTGTTTGGGAGGGCTTGGCCTCCTCCTAGACCCGGTGGGCGTGCGAGAAGTGGCCGTTAGAGAGGATAAACTTTTAATGTTTCTCTCCCTGAGGCCTCGCACACATCCCTGACCACGGCGGAAGGAGCCTGGCTGGCTGGCAGCCCGGACCAGCCCCCGCAGGGGCACACACGGCCCCGACCCACCCCAGGAGAAGGGGCTCCTCCGCAGGCACGGGTCCCCGCTTTGCCCTCCCACATCGCCCGCAGCACCGGCACCGCAGGGATCTCCACCAGACAGAGACAAGGGTTTACTAAAAGTGCTGTATTTACAGGCCAGTATTAATTTGTGCTCTTGTTATTTACAATTTATTTATAATTGATCCCTATAGTCACTGACAGTTGAATCTGGCAGAGTTAGACAGAACTTTACAGCAGACTGGTAAGGCAGAGTAGCCAGAGTTTCTCTTCTTTTCCCTTTTCAGCCCGGCTGAGGGAAGGGCTTTGGTGATTTTTCTTCCCCTGGACCACAAAGGCATTGCCTGTTAATCAGTAATCACGGGAGCAGAAGTGATTCACGCCCTGCTGCTGAGCACGGCGCAAGAGCTAACACTGTTGCAGCCGTGAAGGGAAAACTGCTGCGCTCCTGACTCCATGTAAAGTGTTTCCAGGGCTGACGGCTGGTTTCCCTGCATGTGCACCCAGCCGGAGCCAGGCAGCACGAGCCCTCCGGCACGGCCCAGTCCCCGCCACAGCACGGCTCTGCCAGACACGGTGTGTGTCGCAGACCGGTTGTGTTGGGATGCGGATGCTGCTCATTCTCCCGTCTCAGAGCTGAGCTGAGCACAGATCAGGGACCACCTGGGGCTGCAGGGTGCCAGGCTGTCAGTGACACAGGAGGATTTTGTGTCACCTGCAGGTCACCGCTGTCCCTCCTGGGAGGATGGCAGGATGAGGACGAATGATCCTGGGGAAGGGGCCTCCAGCAGCCTCCACCACCAGCTGCCATTGAACTAAGCCTTCGCTGACGGGCTGCAAGGACGCACAGACAACACGGGCTTCACCTTCCTCCACCGTGCGAGGGGACTCCTGGCAGCCCTGCCAGATGTGGCTGGGGGCTGGGTGAAGCTCTTGCGCAGACCTTCCGTGACTGGCCTCCCGCCTTCACCAGCAGCCAGGGACTGAATGAGGGGCTGAGTCAGCCCCTGGCCTGTGAAGACAGCTTTGCCTGGGCACAGATCAATTCAAGAGGCAGGCTTTTCCCCTGGGATATTTGCTCCAACCTTCCTCTCTTCCACAGACTAGGTCTGAACCCGACCGAGTCTTCCACAGAATACTAACACGGGGTCGGCAAGTGGCCGCTGTTCCCTTTTCAGACGGGTTTGCAGCCCGGCTGCCAGAGAGGCATCTTACAAAGGGGCTTTTGGCTCGCTCCTGCAGATCCCTGGTTTTCAAGCCATGCAGAGGACAATGATGCTGTTCATGCCCCAAGACCCGTCGCCCAGGCCGGCCAACCCCAGAATCCCTGCACGAGCGTGGGTCCCACTGCCACTGCAGTCTGGGGTCTCCTGGGACCACACATCCCTTGGGACGTGCCTTCCTGCTCAGGGGACAATGGCGGACTGCTGCTTCCTCTGCTCCTGCCTCTTTTTCAGAGCCAGCATCGCCCGGCGGTACAAGTCTGGGGAGGAAGGGAAGCGGTCAGGCACTAACACAGGGGCTAAGCTCTGGGGTCCAGCCTGGCAGCCGGTGCGGAGCGAGGGCTGCAAGGACACCCCAGGCTCCAGCACAGTGCACTCGCGTGGCCTCCCCGCATCCCACCCAAGGCAGAGGCAGCAGCATCTGCCTCCCCAGCAGCCCCCACCTTGCCCTGCAGCAGCACTTGGTTGTGCCCGTCTTCCCACGCCAAGCACCCTATGGCCAAGGGCTCCTGCACAGCTCAAGCCCTGCTGCCAGCAGGCCAAACCCCCCAACGCTTTTCAGCAAAATCTGTCCTGGGAAATACCAACCAAAGGTGCTTGAGACCTCCTCACACTGCTGTTCCATGGCAGGTTCCTGCGACTTGATTTTATTCTTGATTTTCTTCTTCTTTTTCTTTTTCATGCCCTGCGCTGGGTGGAGAAATACAAAATTTCAGGCACCACATCTGAGCAAGGATGCATTTGTCACCAAACCAGCTGAGAGGACTGCTGCTGGCGGATCCGCAGTCCTCCATCACCTCCATGCACCAGCCCCTGAGGAGATGCTCAGAGATGTCTCTCCTCTTCCCTGGTCGGACTCCTGTGACCCCGCTCTGTGCTCAGCTGATCTGCAAGCAAAGCTAATGGAGGTGACGGGGACCGGTGGTCCAGCACACTGCCGTGTTGCAGGGTCCCAAAACCACCCCATAGGGTGGCTCTGGGGGTCCTGATGTGCTGGTGCTGGCAGTGCTGGCAGCCCCCTGAGCCTCCTCTCACCTGGGCGGGGGGTGGCCATCCCAGTGGGCACGGGCTCCTCCTGCCCGACCTTGTTGGGGGGCAGCAGCCCCCCGGCAG
>NW_009204391.1:0-16504 GCF_000690835.1 Fulmarus glacialis
GGGCTGGCGCGCCCTGCAGAGGTGCCCGGGGTGTCCCAGCCGGAGAAGGCCTGGCCCCGAGCCCCCGCTGCGCGCAGCCCCGTGCTCGCCAGCGTGGGCCCGTTCCAGCTCCGATGTTTAGGCAGGCCCTCCAGTTTCATACGCACTTTTTAATTCATTTCAAGTCACTTGTTTCATTTTCGGTGCTTAGCAGGTATTCCCAAGAACCGTAACTACGGCAGGAAACAGACTTCACCAAAAGTTTTTTTAGAAGGTGGTCCTGCTTTTCTGTATTTTCTCACACAGTGTAATTAGGCTAGTCCTTCCTCTTTCAGTAGTAATGTAGTTTGCATAAATGGATAGAGTTATTTAACATGTTTTTTAACCACCCTGTCCACATCAGAGATGAAATTGCTAGTTTAATTTTTCTTAAAATTAAAAAATAGTTTCTTGTCATGGGAAATGCACTCTTCTTCAGAATATTTCTTTTGTGGTATTTACTCTGCAACTCTCTACCAACTTACTTGCCTCATGGAGATCCTTATTAGAAATTTCAGATGCTAGTGGAAAATGCAATATGTATAACAGTTCTTTGGGTTTTTTCCCCCCCTCTTTGATTCAAGGGCTTTCGCCTGGCTGGTTTCCCTGCTGCTTTCTTCCCCTGCTGCTTTCTTCCCGTGTGTGGTTTGGTGCTGTGCAAACTGGTGGTAGCCATTAAGCATCAGTATGGAAAAATGTGCTCATCTTTGGAGTGGTGTTTTCTGTTCTGCTCCAGGAACTATTCCAATTTACCTACGGCAGACTTTTGAAGTAAGTCATGTGGTATTTCCCATTCACTGGAGATTCCTTAAGTGTGGAATCAGATTGGACAAATAGCTAACAGTATTCAATATCAGCAGTTCTTTTGTGGCAACATACTTTCTCAAGAGTTAGGTTTAATAATAGAAAACAAAATTATTGCAGTCTTAAAGCAAATAATAAAACTTAGGAACTTTAATTTTTAAATTTGAGTCTATGATGCAAATTGGAAAGCAAACATAGCTAACAGGGTTAACCCTATTAATTAAGCCTTGAACTTCCTTCCATAGTAAGGGCCACCTCTTGGAAAGAAAGAGAATTTGAAACAAAGTAGTTTATATTTCATTTATCATGGCTCTTCATGTTAGTATTAGTTAGAGCAAACTCCCTTTCAACCACGTATTTGGAAGTTTTCATGAGTTATTGTTATTACTGCCGGCCAATTTTGTTCAACTTCTGACACTGTAGCTCTTTCTGTAAAGATCAAAGTGATTAAACAATAATAAACTTTCCAAACTGCGTTTTGCTTAAGGATATAAAATGAAATGTTTAATTTGACCTTTAAAAGTGCTTTTTCCCTTTATTTAAATTCCATATAAATGAGAACACAAAATTAATAGAGTCAGGTAAGTTTTCTGAGAAGTGGGTTACAGTGTCATATGGTAGCCTTTGATATCATGATATGTTGTCTTGTGACTGCTGTATAAAATGTCAGATGAGCGGCTATGGTTAAGTACAAAAGCAACAGCTTGCTTCACTGACCTGGAATTGCATGCATAGCATGCTGTGATACTTACCTTAGCCTGTAATTACCATTTTATGACAGAAATGTAATCTTTAATAACTCAAACAGTAAATGTCCTTTATGGATAGCTTCTTATAATTCAGGTAATATGTGCAAAACGATAATGAGGTTGTTTTTGCCACTTATCTTTCATGAGATTTATTTCCGATGTTAAACCAAGAGAAAAAGATATTTTTATTTTCACTTTCCAAATAACAAGTGAAAACTTTGATATGTGTTCCAAAAATCTTTCCAAAATCTTCCTGCTTTGGGGAAAAGGTGGCCAACACTGGTTTTGATTAGTGTATATTTCTCCGTACCAATGAATTAGATACCTGATTCCACTGGACTTTTGACCGCTTTTGTCTTGTGTGGAGACATGATTGTGTCTACAGCATGCAAAGAAGTATGAAGTCAGTCAGAGCATTTCCTGTGCGACCAAGATGAAGACTCTGTTATGATAACTGCTAATTATTAGATTACATTAATAATCAAAGATTCAGCTACAGAGGTGGCTGAGATGGTCAACACCTCTATATGTTGACCATCTTTCCGCATTTATCATAGTTAGAATATTTTAAGTGGTACCATCTATTAATAAAATTGCTCTGTGCTACTGATTTTCAGTTGGTCACCAAAGACCCCCCCATAGCCTGATAATATACTACCATGTTCACTAGTTTCACTAATTCAAGATCTAAAAGTTCATGCTCCTATTTTTAAAGGAGATGTCAGATGCTTAAGTGCCTCTTGAAAGACTCCATGGCAAGTCTGTCATTCTTGATCTAGAGCAGTGGTTTCCAACAAGTGAGCTCAGCCTCCCCTGTGGAAGTTCACCTACATCAGAAGCGAAGTTTAGAGCGCAAGCAAGTTTTCCTATGAAATTTTCTGCTACTTTTATTTCGAGACATGCAGGGTCCTAAAATTTAAATGTTCATGAAGTCTCTCATTATTAGGCTTTAAGTAGTAGAAATTATCTTTTTTTCTTTTAATTTTAGAGAGCAGTTTAATGTATCTCTTTTTAATTATGTAACTAATTCAGTGGGTGAACAGTAGCTTATCATAAGTTTAGTGCAACCAACTTAAAGACAAAATACAGTAACAGCTAGTCCTAAAAAGGCATATTTGTTCATGTATTCTCTTTGAATTATTTGCATGCCTTTTCCTTCAGGGTATTCATACAAAATTTTAGAATTAGAAGATACTCTAACATGTCTTTTCCTTATTTTACTGCTTTTTATGACCAGCGGCATTTGGAAACAAAATTTTTTAAAAATCACATTTTGAAAATCATGCAGTTTTTTGTAAAAGTTAAAGTGAGCTCTACAGGTGTTCTCAAAAGACTGATTACAAGAGTCCCACTTTTTCTGTGTGTCAGCTGAAAACCATTCTTGCAGGCAGAAATTTCAGCTTGAACTGAAATCAGTTTTGAAAGAGGAGGGGCAGTCTTTTCAAATACATGTTTCTGTGCTCTGCTAAAGCTAAAATAGGTATCTGTGTGGTGAAGTGGTTCATAGAAATAGAGAAATAATTTGATCTGGGCCAGCTGCATACGTTGAAGTTAGTGGATAAAATTAAGTTGTTTGATCCAGTGCTTGTTCTAACCAGAAAGGATTTTATCCATCTGTTTTTGAAATATGGCCCATACCTGTAGTAGCTTGTAGTAGCTTGCTCTTCTGTGATTTCCCTGACGAGTTTTTTTCACTTGTTCTTGCTGAAGATTGCAGCAGTACGGAGCAATGCCAGCCCTCCTGTCTGTTCCTTTTCTTAATGGCTTTTGACCCTGTTAAAATAAACAGTTAATCTTATTTATCTTGTTTTTATTAGGTATAGGTAATATTCTTTGCCCTGCCATAGAGCAAGAAGCCAGCAGACCTACAGATCACTGTAATGTTCTTCACAAAGTATTTTCAGTCTCTCAGTGTGTAAAAAAAGATTATTCTCTGATGCTATAATTTAAACCTGTCCCACTTTTTAGGGTGGGACACCCTAAAAGTTTAGAGTGGTGGGTTTTGGTGGGGTTTTTTTGAGTTGCTAGAGACTTAACTTTTCCAGCAAAGCAAGAAACTCTTCTTTGTATTTATTAAATCTATTAAACACACAGAAAGCAAAGAACAAAAGAGTAAACATTGGTAAAAAATATCTGAAGAGTATAGAATCTCCACTGCACAACCTCCTTCACTCTTTCACTTTTTGTATAGCAATTCCTAAAGGAAAGGCCCTCCTTGATAGTCCTCCAGAGGGCATGTGACTTCTTGTTGAGAAAAATGTGACTAAGGTTTTTTTCCGTATATTCCTTTAAGAAAAGCACAGAGGAAAAAAATATAAAGAGTAGCAAACATTCTGCTTTTGTCTATATTTTTCTAGTGGATTAATTCCTAGAAGGTTTTATAAAATGTATGCAATCTGTACAGAAGTAGTTAAAGTGTAGTTCTGTAAAAATAGCTTAGAGATGTTCTATGCCGGCAGCTTTTAGGCAATATCTGCTGGAAATGTGAATCAGTGAACAAATATACGTAGGATCCTGGTGCCTGTGCAAATATGATGTGTTGTTATTAATTGAAGAGAAGGGGCCGCTGCCTTACTTGATTTTATCAGTGGAGAGTTAGATGCATCCAAAGTTACTCGATTTTTATTCATTAATTTTGACAACTGTGTGTGTTATCATTAACTGATAGAAGACTCCTTAACAACTCCTGTTGTTGCCATTGCTTAAAAAGCATTTGGCTTTCCTGGGAAGGTATTTGAGTCAAGAGTATGTGACTATTAAATTTATATTGTATGTGCCTCCAAAAACATTTTAATATACTAAAGACTATAGGTACCTAGTTTGGTAGAACAATAATCTTTGAGTAATAACACCTGACTTTCAGTTCCTTGTTCCATGGTAAGTGTTCCAGCTTTCATGTTTATTGTTACATTTCCTTTTGCTATTGTTTCCAAACTTGAATTTGTGGTGTTGTGAGGAAGTAAAAGAAGTGACAACTTTTGTGACTTGATTTTCTCATCTGTAAGTCACTAGATGGTGCCATTTCACTTCTCTGGCATCAGAAACTGTCTTACGTATTATTTTTAGTAAGTTGTTAATTATGTTTTTAAAAGAAAACAAAGTAATTGGACTTTTGAGTTCTTTTTTGGAACTATCGCTTTTTTCTGAGACTATGCAATATGTATATTTTGCTTAAATAAAACCAACATATTAATGAAAATGTGCAAAATTTCCAAGTTCTGTTCTTTTAAATTGCCATAAAACTTATAGTTTTACATTCGTCTACATGTATTTTACTGATTTTGATAATGAGACCTGATTTGATAAAAATGCGCATTTTAAATGTAGAATTGTTTGAGGGTCTTTTTTCCTTTTTTTTCCTGGGGTCTAGGTAAGCATCTACAGCTAATGTGAATTATGATACGGATTACTTCAGTTGAGGTATAGCGGTTTTCATCCATGGACAATTGCACTATATTTCTCAATGGCTGTACTGAGAATTGAAAAGAAGAGAGTTAACAGTGGCTCATTTCTGTATCTTACTGTAGTCCTAGAATACCACAGAAACAACTTTGTAGAGTTTCATGTAACAGGCTAAAAGTTGTCCAGGGAACTTTTTTTTCATAATTACACATTAAAAAGCTATGTGGTAATTTAGTATATTGTCACAACTTGTGTGCTGATTAAGAGTTAGGTACAAGTGATGGGTATTATTTCCAAGTTTAACCACTTACTTTTCTGTTTAGCTGGTCAGAAATAGGAAGGCACGTTTTTGTAGTAGCTCAAATTGAGAGAATGGCAAAGTAGAACTTAACATTCAGAGGAATGCTTTTTATTAATAAAATTACTTATTTTGAATGATCCTAATACAGGTGTTGATTTGCTGGCCAGCAGTCTTTTCTCGATGAGGAACGATGTTCTAGAACTGTAGCTGCCATATCATGGCAGAAAGTCTTTTTATGAGTGAACAAGGTGCAATGAGTTAGATTAGTTATAGAACAACTTTATAACTTTCAGAAAAAGTAGTGAATACGTAAGTTGTCTAAAGCTATGCAGTAAGTGGGTTATGGTTCTAGGTTAGAACATGGGCAGAGCCTCCAGGATGGTCAAGAAAGGCTTTTAATGTAATCAAATGATCTAAAACCGGTACCACCAAAACATTTAACTGGAGCTGCTTGGTTCCCTGAGGCTTCCAAGCCACCATCTCTTTGTTACTTCTTACTTATTTTGTGAAGAGCCAAGCACATACTAAATGTTCATGTTAAAGAAATAGAGACTTCAGCATATCCTGGTGCTGGATGCTTAGTCGTGTCAGCCTGCACTGTTCTTGGCAGTCAGATGCATCCACTCCAAGTGTTGTACAGCCGTGTAAGGCATCCAGCAGTCACTGGTGTTTTTTCATTGACTCTGAAAGATGAACATGGTGGGAAATTTTGTGTGTGTGTTCCAAAGTCTTCTGTTTGCTTTTGTTGGGCTTAATTAAAGTACAGGGAATTTGAAATCTGTCTGTAAACGTTTGCTTGTTGAATAGGCAGCCAAAACTGAAACAAGGTGTCAGATTTTATTTTTCTGTAATGTTTCTTAATAACTGGCATTTTTGAAATGTAGAACATGTAGGTGTTGCCTTCTCTTAAAGAGGTCTGTGGCGTAGGTTAAGCTCCAGTTTACATTTTCTAGTGATGAAGAAAAATGTTTGTCATTTTTTAAGTAGAAGGAAAAACAAGGAAAATAAAATAAAGTGAAAGTGTTAATAAGATTTAAATATTCTTTGCAAGGTCATAATAGAAACCTCACAGTGTCTGTTTGAATTTTAATGTCCCAAGCTGTATTTGTGGTTAAAAAATCCCCACACCACAATTAAGTCATAAACTGGTTTTTCAAAAGATACTCAATGCATAAGAATAACTATTTACAGTTTTCTTTTAGAATTTCAGAAAATTTGATTACTTGAAAATAATAACTTGGAAATAATAAAAAAGCAATAGTTGGCAGTGTTGCTGGTTGTTCTGAGCCACTTGGTGGCATCGGGTCTCGAGAGTTCACTAATCAGTTTCATTTCCTTAAGGTCTTGACAATAGGAGAAGTGGGAAGTGGGGCAGATTATCAGACCACTATAAAATGAGCAGAGGTACAAACTGATGATTTATTTGTAGTGTGAAAGTTGAGGGGAATATTCCACCCAGCAGTTGTCCAGTTCTGGGTATCCAGCTACCCAGCCACGGGATAGAATTAATTTTCCCATGTATCTTTGTAGTTTGCCTGTGTTCCTTCAGTTTGGGGTTACTGGGTCTGCTGATCCTGAGCGCTGAAATTAATGAAACTCTGGGACAGACAGCTGCATATTCCAGGACTCTGGGTTTTTGAAAAGCTCTAATTTCTTTAAAATGACACCTTTTCATTTCACCTCCCCAGCTGTTTGACACCAACTGTCTCATTTGAAGAGATGTTACATTAGTTGAACTATCTTTATTTTTATTTTTGCAGACTTTCCTGCATCCTCAATATGAAGGTAGCATAGCGCCATCCTTTATTACCCTGATCCTCATGAGGACTTAGACTTTCTTCATGGCAGGTGGCTCCCTTCAAAATCTGAAACACTGCTTGTTATGCAGGGACGGTGACTTCCTTTTAGCTCATCAGCATCCTGGATAGTGTCTAATATCCTCTATAATCTCTCTACACGTTTAGGGCAGCTGATGCCTTCTTGAATTTAGGGGGAGGAAAAAATCAGTATTTGTTTACTTCATAACTTGGCTTTTGTCAGACAGCTGTTTGAAATGGATCATTCAAACCTCCTCATGGATACCACACATCTGAGAACTTAATAGTTCAGTTGTAGCTTTCTGCAATAGTAAGAAAAATGATTCAATATTAAATTTATATGTTTAAGTATGGGTAACAGATTTAAAGTTGTGAAGTGGGCCTTAAACTTAGATGAGAATTAATGTATAGATCTTGCTATAGAATTAATGAAAATAACATTTTACTTCAACATGGTAAGCTTTGCAATAGCAAAACAACTCCATTTTCTTCCACCATTTTAGCCGAAGTCAAGAAGCCTTTTTTTTTTTTTTAAACCTTCTATATTTAATATGCTTTTTCAGAAGTTAAAATTTGCTTTTGTTGGGCACTAACTTTTACGTGTATGTATTAAAAGTAATCCTTCGGGGTTTGTTTTCATACATTAGATATGATACACGCAAAACTTTTTGTGACTCTGCTTCCTGAGCAAATTTTGAAATACACTTAGTTGTGCAAGATGTGTTGTACCCCTACACTGTTCATAGTGGAGAAAATGAAAAATAAGAGATTTGTCATGATCCCACTATACACACCTTTTAGTAGAAAGTCTTCTAACTGGTCAACCGGTTCGGACAAAGTTGTACCAATTTGACCTCAAACTTTGTTATATAAACTATGATAAAATGTCCTGAAGTAAGTTCTCCTTTCTGAAGAAAAAAAGAAAACCTGGTAGCTGCTATTTTGATAACCTCTTCCTGAGAGGAGAAATTCTTGACTAAACCAGGAAGTAAGACAGCCAGTAAAGCACCTCTGTGAGGATACTCATATTTGCTTACAGGAAATGAATGCTCTTGAGATCGGACTTGAGATTATATAGTCACGCTATAAGAGCATTGTAACACAAAGGAATGGGTTTCCTTATATCACAAGGAAATGGAAGGAGAGCTCTACACCCCTTGTGGCATCTAACTCACTTCTTTTCTGGCTTAAGTTATTTAGGCTTAATTTCTGCTATTGGAGCCTCACAAATGGGTTATTCCATTTAAAAAGGAGTGAATTGTGATTTTTGTAACTTGATTTAATTTATTATGGTAGCGTGTTAACTACATCCGTCTTTCTGATCATGCTTGATTTTTCTGGTCATCTGAAATGTGCATGTAAGAATGACAAAAGAAATGTCTTGGAAAGTATTAAAGAAAAGGGATACTTCAATAGGTTTATTAAATGATAGTGGCTAAAGAGCCCAGAAAACATATCGGTTTAGATTCTTTCAGCTCAGGGACCACTGGCACTGCAAATTGGTAATACAGTATTAAGGAAAAACAAAAATTGCCATCTGCTTGCATTTTTCAAAGGCAGCATGGATTTTATAGGAGGACTCCATGCAATTAGAGAGTGTTACAAGTGAGAGTAGCAGGAATATGATTTGCGTGAATCCCTCTTCAATTTGTTCTTTTGCTTAAGAAATAGTTCTGAAGGAGACATTTTTTGCCTAATGTGTAATATGTTTTCTTTGCTGGTAATGTGAGCATATAGCACTTGGCTAAGGTTTTTATGCTTCTTTTTTACAGATGCCAAGGATGTTGTATGCAAAAGACAGCGATTGATCAATGTTTCTAATCAGCTGAGATGAAGATTAAAATACAATTAAAATGTTACTCTTCTAGAAGAAATAAGAGAAACGGAAGAAACATCATAAAAATTTATTATCTATTTTTGTCTTTCGACACCTGTATTCAAAGAGTAAGTAATGTTCCCCATAGCACACAAATACTGCTTTTTAAGTAATTTAAAACATTTCAACATGATGATCTTTATGTGCTTGTTTATGCAAGATAAAAATGCTGGCAAATGCAGTGTACTTAGTTGTAAGATTATGCTCCTAAATTTCATGTACAGTAAGTATTAATAAGTTATTTCTCCTTTCACTCAAAAGCTTGCTTTTGACATCAAACAATTTTCTTGGGGGTGGAAGGGGAAGAATATAAACCATAAGTATGCATCTGCCATCTTTAAAGAAGAAAAAATCACAAATGTGGTGGTGGCGCTACTGAATGTAAAATGGATCTAAGTGTAAAGTTCAGATTGGGATTTCCCCAGTACTGTTTAGCAGCATTCAGACCTGAAGTTAGTATAAGCCTGTCCTCAATCACTTTCTGCCTGTGTACTGAAGTACAAGGATTTCAGACCCTCACTTTAGATGTCAAATTCAAGAGGAATTCTGTATGCCTCTGCTAGGCTAGCTAAACCCTACTCTTCCTGAAGTCAATGACATTTCACATTGTCTTCAGTGGAAACAGTTAGGTTTATGCTTCTCACTTTCAAAAATGCATAATGAGACTCAAGAGTATCTAGCTTATGAGATTTGAAAAGATAATTTTGATTACTTTCTAAAAATTAAATTATTAAATTCAGAGAACTAAGTCAGCGAAACCATCTACTGTATAATTGCAGTTTTAATATATACTGTAAAATCAATTAAGATTTCATGATTAAATGGCAAGTCTGCTTAAAAGCAGCAAGAAGTGCATTGTCTCCACATCATTCATACACACACTATAAATAAGAGCAGGATAATAAGACAAGATGCTTCTCTAATTCCAACGGCAGACGGAGGCTGACGTCCGTAACAGATTTGTGAGGCTATGTAATAGCTCGAAAGCGAGCTGTTCCTCTAGCAGTAGTGTTTTTTCAGCACTGAGTTCCTGGGTTTGAACCCCATTAACAATCCATGTGGCTCTCATTGCATTTACACTTGTCTTTTCTTCCAGTATTTCTGTTACAAAGCCACTGGTGAATGTACTAGCATCATTTGCTGTGATTTTAAAAACCGTATCTGCTGAACAATCTAATTCAAATTCTGATCTCAAATACACATTGCCCTTTATCCTGTTTATATTTGTGATGCTAAAACCAGTGCCTTGATTTAGCAGGGAAGGGTGCTTGTAGCTTGATGAGTGTCTTCAGATTTGAATACCTGTGGGAAAATCTGTGCTAAACAAACCATAAAATTGGAGTTTAAGATCAACTGTAAAATCAATTAAAAGACCCAGACTCAATAAGCAGCAAACATGAAAAGAATGTGGTGAGGAATTTAGCTCAGGAGTATTCACTGATCATATCTCCCTGGAAAACAAGAGAACAAGGTCTACAGAAAACTTCTGCCTGGTACATTTTTAGAACAGTCTTGAGGCTTATCATTAGCCAAGAACAAGAGATGTGTTCCACCAATGCAAAATAAATCAGTGCTATGAATGAAAAGGGGCTTTTGTGACAGAGCACGGCATCAAAGTTTGGAGATATCTTCTTCCTCCTTGTACGTGCCTGGTTTGTAGATGACTCCTCTGTTGTCTTTGCCTCCCTTTTTGCAGCTAAAATAAAACAAATATATTAAATAATTATAATTCCAATGAAGGAAAAGCACCATTTGTTACTTAAAATGGTCCATTATGCATGCGTGAGATTATTTCTCTCTGTACCAGTGCAAATGTCACAGTAGCTTATTGTTACAAATATTTCAGGAGAACGCATTTTGTGTGGCAGAGTCAATGCTGATCGCAAAGGGAACAGGCTGTAGGAAAGTTTGTAATCTTAGTCTTTTTTCCAGAATTTGGCTTTGGTGGCAAACAGTCTGGCTAAATGATCTCTTGTCAGTACAGATTTCTTCCCCTTAAATGATGTGACATTTGGGAGAGGTTCTTTCTGAAACTCCATTCCCCTCTTGTTTCACTTACTGTTCTAGGAAAACATTAAAGGATTCAAAAAAGCAATTAGGAGCAGCAATGCTAGCAAAAAGAACAAGAAAAAGAACAAATGGCAATTGAGAAACAGAAAAACCGGGTAAGTCTGTTATTGACCCAGCCTGCTTGTCCCGCTTAGTCTGGAAAAGGAGTCTCATTTCCTGACTGCTTGTGGGAGCAGTCAGTACCTAGAGTGGAAAGTGGTTTTGTGTTCTCCCTGGTACTCACATACAATTCCCTATTTCCTGTCCTTGTATCTTTTAAGGGTTTACATGAGCACTATTCCAGTAATTATTATTTTGTGGAAAAACAACTATTCCTACAATGGCAAAATGGTGGCCACTGTGGCACAAAGGTCGCAGCAAGTAGAGACCTTTAAGCCATATAAACATATTCTACTGGCAATCAAATGGAATTACTTTGGAGTGTATGATACAGGAGAAATAACATCTACAGTGATAAAAGCAAATCAAAGCTTGTAGGAAGAGATCGTATCTTATAAAAGATCAAACATTACCACTATAAAAAATGTGCAAGGTTTTGGACACACAAGGACTTCTTTGTGTCAGAAGAAAAATTTGGTTTAACTTCTTTTCCTGTGATGTGACAGCTGGACATCTTACCTTTTCCTGTTCAGTAGCCAGAGGGCTACTGCAAGAATGATGAGAACTCCCAGAATGCAGGCTATCACAACAGAAACAACAAAACCTAGGAAAAGACGGAAAGCATACAAAATAGTTAATTTCATTTACTTGAGAGGAGAAGGTTAGTCTCTAATCTGTCATAACATTTGCATTCTGCATCTGCAACTTTCCTACCGCCTGCTCATACCACTTTGCAATTATGGAACGGATAACTTTGCATAGATGTATCCTGGAAGATCCTAATCCCACAACTGGATCCACAGTTCACAATGCTGTGAATTTAGACACCCGCTGAAGTCATAAAGCCAACATGCAGGCACAGGCATAGCACATCAGAAACTCTTTGGATTTCAATGCTATAGTGTATAAGAGAGCATAAGCAAAACTGAAGAACTAAACCCAGGCAACTAAGGATGTTAAATTTGATGCCTTTTGTTTTTTCAAGGCAGAATAGCACCATTGAATGTGGACAGCTGAAGAGTGATATGCTTTGCTGTTGAGAACATTGGTTAAAGGCATCTAAGAATGTAAGAATGAATTCAGGATATTAGTATGAAGAACTGGGTGATCTCATGTTTGCATTGAGATGTTAAGCATTATCATTATAATGCTGTCTTTGATATTGACCTTCGTATATATTTTTGGCAATGAAAGCATTTTTATTTCTTTTGGCCTTCCCAAAGATCCTGAAGGTGACCACTCTTTTCTTAACTGCATTTTCATAATTTATTTACACATTGTTTTTTATATTTTATCAAATGACTGTTTCTCTCTAAGCAACATCAGAACCCTTTCAGAGTGAAGCTGACAGGTTTAAAGTATTCCATCTAAATATTTTCTCTTACTAAATCAGCTCTTGAGAAAACAGAAATGTAAAATCTGGAGTTTAACCTTATCCCATTTCACCCATTAGATGCTTTACTAATTTTAAGTCCAACTGAACAGAAGCAGCTTGCAATCCATAGACTTGAAGAAAAACTGTATTTTAAAAAAGGGAGGGTTTGTTATAGTAAAGGAGCATCAAATGGACAACAAAATATAGGACCAAGTAGATAATTGTAGAAAAAAAGCTTGTAGTTTGAAGAGGAAGGGTAAGGGGCATTTCTGTTTGATGAGAAGGCCTTCTTGCAAAATTTAGTTAGATAGTATTTCAGCATGGTGCTATAATCAAAAAACTAGGCACCAGTTCTCATTTAGCTTGTGGGCAGTGGAAGGTTTGAACATTGTAATAAATTTCAGCTGCATGTATGTGAAGCTGATTTTGTTGGAATAGATTGCTGACAGGCAAAATACGTTATAAACATGTTTGAGTTTTGCTGAATAATCCTTTAAGATGGGAGACATTTTGAAATGTAGTATTCGTTTATAGTGAGAATGAATTTAGATCTTAATTATTGGCATCAAAATGTGGATGACCGAACACTTTAGTCATTTGCATTTTTGATACAAAACACAGCTCAATGGCCCCATCTTGTGGCATCTATGCCCAGGTGAAGATGGCAGCCCTCAGTGTTGACACCGAAAAGGCGGAAAAGTTGCTCTGAAAACCTGCTTTAGTAGGGGTCTAGGGTGTGCACAACAGGATTTCTTTCACAAATTTCTTAGGTTGCCAGGCCCAAGCCATGATTCTGTGTATGGCCTCTTCTTCTCTTCTTTAAGAAGCGTGCTCTGTTCCTACCTGTGGTACAGCTGGCTGCATCAGGCTGGGCACTGCAGCCAGCTACCAGGTGCACTTCAATTGTGCTTTGACAGGAACCTTTTTTTTTGGGTCCCCCCCCCCCCGGCCCCGGTGAGGGGCTGCACCTGTGAGGGAGCCTTTATGACCATAGTAGGTGGAACGTGAGATTACAGGGGTGATGAATACCTTTTTTGAAATGGATAGAACATTTTTCTATGGTTCACTGATAGAGTCAATGAGCTTTTGTAATTAAATGTACTTAGACTGAATGGGGTTTCTATTAAGGTAGCACTGAGCAATGCCTTTCATAGCCATAAAGACCAGTTCTTGGGTGAGAACAGCATGATGGGCCATAACCCATACAATTCAACTCTGGTAAGTCATGCCAACTTTAAAGATACATTCTTTTGTAGTTGGTGTCACCTCTGCATGAAACCAAATAATGTGGCTTAGCAGAGGGAAAGCCAAATGTTATTCTTGGGTTTGGCACTGGTTCACAGCAACGATTTTGAGAAAGTCACATCTGGGTCAAATTTTCCCCCATAGATGGAAATAATAATGCTTACACTATTTCTGTGAAGTGTTTATAGAGATTCCTGGATGAAAAGCATAGTATCTGATTTTCAGTTACTGGGATCATGGATTGTAACTTTCCAACTTTTACTTTTAAGTATTGAGTGTGATTTACAGAGAGAAGGTAGTCAGGTGCTGAAAGGTCAGCTTAAGAAACAGACAGAAAACTGCATTTCTCATTTCTGACTGACCAGTCTGACTCAGAAAATCACTGGCTCATAGATGCAGTTAGCAATCGGCAATGTACCCTTGCCAAGTCCACCAGGCTTTGAATCTTGACAAATTGGGAGGGTAGGAAAAAGTAAAAAGTTGGATCTCTAGGATTCCACGGTGAACCGGTCTTAAACATAAGGTAGTTGCTCACTCCAGAACTTCTGTTACTTCAGTAAGTGTTTCTGCTGTGGCATTGCTATAGTAGATTGTTTGTGCATGGATTTAAGAAAGACCCTGCAGAGGAAGCCTTACAGTCTCAGAAACTTGGCAGCCGTATTGCAAATCCTGATTCTGCTGTTTAAAATCATTGTATATAATCTGACTTGAGCAGAGATTTCAAGGGGATTACTAAAATAGCCACCTGGACCCAACAAGTTCTCTAGCTGGCAGCCGGTGTTTGAGATTGGAGGTTTGGAAAGAAAGTTTTAGCCCTCCTCCTGGTCATATAAGAATGCCATGGAGGAGAGGGATATTTCTAGTTGGCCAATTCACCAAAGCAGAAAAAGGACTGACATACTGTAGTTCTTTCCCTTTTTCACTATTTAGCCATCTTTTAGTTTACTCAAAATATTGTTTGTGCAACTAATACCAGTTTGTATATTAGTCACAGGGCTATTAAGAATTGTTGATGATTTGGTAAACTTGTAATTTTCTTATATATTTTGGTTAGAATCTAGCAACAAGAGAACTACTAGTGTAATTCTTATTTTAAAATGAGATTAAATTGAGGTATTGTTCTATAACCATTATGCTCTGCAAGTGATGGCATAGGGACTTGATAAGAGGCATGAAGATAGAATAGAATATCATGACTATGGCTTTATATGGTATACAACGAGAAATCAAGGAACAGAACCAGCAAAATGCCAAGCATGACTTGTGTATGCCCTGCATGTGAGTTGTATATAGTCACAGAAATAACTTTTGTCTAATGCAGAGCCATATTACAGTCACGATACAAGGTTTCCACTTGTTACCAACATAATACAAACAAATTTTTCTTAGCTGATAAATTGATAGGGAGGTTGTTCTGTTACTTATTCTTGACTCTGAAGCAGTAAGATTAAGGTTATTGCTTACTGCAGAGAACTACGTGTGAGCAGAGATTGCAGAGACTCTTCATCATGCATAGCAGAAAGGTATTCATGATCTTTCAGAAAGGGAAAAATCTTATTTTTTGTTAACACGTGAGCTGATGCAAGCTGTGATAAGATACCTTTGGCAGCAAATAAGCAAGGAGGCAAATGGAGAAATGACAGTGAAAGCAGAAAAATGCTTCAGCTGCTTGACTGGAAAGAACTAGTGTGGATGCTTACAGTGCTCTGCACTGTAGTCTCAACAGGCTTGGGGACCTTTTTTTGAGGTATCTGAAATGAATGCATTCCTAGCTTCCAGAATGAGGATGGGAGATGAAAACTACTCAGCTATTTTTGGTGAAAGTCACTTTTCTAGGCCTTTATTTACAAACTGGAAGCTGTGTACACGCAGGAGGGTCCTTGAGAACCTGAGCACCTTTCAAGATGCTCAGTAAAAAGTACAAAGTCATATAGTGATGACTTTACTCATCAGGTGTGACATCTTCAGCTTTAAAGCTGAAGGGTATGTTATGCTGTTTCTTTGCACCTCAAAATTGGGAAGTATCCCATCTCTTTTTAAATCACTGCCCCTGCTTCTGTGCTGCAAGTTAAAATAGTTGGTTTTCTAGTCAGTAGCTTTCTGCTGAATGTACAGAAATGAGAACCTGAAGTAGTTGGGATCCCTGAACTGCACTGAAAACTGTGTATTGCCTTTAGCTCTGTAGCCTGCCCTTCTTTATACACCTGGTCCATAAGGCTTCTCTTGAGGATCCACTATGTTAACTGCAGGTAGAATGGTTAAAATAAAAATCAGGAGACGCAGCAGTTAAGGAGATGCAGCCTTTGTTGCTGGTGCTCTGGGGATTATGAAATGTAGAGATTTAATGCAGAGCTGGAGAGTGGGAAATCATGGCTTGTGGTTCAAGCCATATGGTCAGTCAGCTCGGAACTGTTAAATATTTTTTACTCCAGTAAAAATACAGAGAAATGAAGATCTAAATCATTAGAATTCAATGAGAGAAATGTGCTTAAGTAGCAAGGACAGTAGCATCAACATACTTATTTAAATAATTACTAAGGTATGTGCAATAATTCCAGAGAAGGCACTCAAAAGAAAATTCGTGGTAGAATTATGTGTCCTGGTTTCAGCTGGGATAGAGTTAAATGTCTTCCTAGTGGATTTAGTATGAGAAGAATGTTGATAACACACTGATGTTTTCAGTTGTTGCTAAGTGCCCTGTCAAGGACAGCTTCTATGATCTACCAAATGCAGAGGCTGGGAGGGAGC
>NW_009204392.1:0-3962 GCF_000690835.1 Fulmarus glacialis
CCGCTTTAGGAAGGGCCCCCCGGCGCGACCGTCCACTCCGGAGCCCTTCGCCTCGATGGCTTTGAATGAAAATCTGTCTCTGCAGTACTAAACCTAGTCTTCATTAGCATGTAGCCAAAGATCCTAGCATGAGAACTGCTTAATAGGAAGCTTTCCTCCTCATATGTATCCTCGCAGAGTGGGATGGCTGAGGACACGTGGCTGTCACTAAGATTAGATAACGGGGGGTAACAGGGAAGAAGTGGCTAGAGGAGGGGTAGAGTCAGAGGACAGAAAAGTAGTGAGAAAGCTACAGTCAAGCAGCAGATGCCTGTGGTTAACTCTCAGGGAGAAACCCCCCGACTCCCGGTGAGGAGTAACTGATGCTATGCAACTCCTGGATGCCTGGGTTCATACTCAAAGACCCTCACCAATAGCTCTAGTCCCCAGCCACCTCCCCGCTCCCTTCTCAGAAAGCATTTTGCACTTCCCTAGTGTAAAAATTCTTAAATAAAACCAGCAATATAATGATAATGTTTATGTTTACTTGCCTCCATTTCCGTTTCTGTTTTGTTCAGTTTTCTAGGAGCATGCCCATTTTCAACAGTATCTGTGAGACTTTACAAGGAACATACTATTACTATTGACAAAGCTTTCCACATCTACTTCTTGTCTTTCTGTTAAGGATAAATAAAATAACAAATGAATTTTGCTTAGTGTTACGCACTTAAAATTAGTCCTCACAGGACCAACGAAAGTCTAGTTGGGTAGGCTCTATTTTTTAAAATAACTGAGCTAAATGTTGGAGTTAATCATAGATGCTGAAGCCAAGAAAAATAATTAGCTCCTATTGCCTTCTTTAGACTACACAGGAGTAAACAATGCTCCCCAGAAAAGCAGCCAGAAATTAAATATCTATCATTTTTTCAGTGGGTTCTATCGGTTATTATTATATGGTAAGGAACTATGACTTATGTCACATCTGAGTTTGTATGGCATTATATTCCAGATATTATTTCTTGTTGTCTTTCTCTGAATTAAAAAGTCCTATTTACTCTTTGTGAAGGTACTTACTTATTCCAGTCAAGTCACCCCAGATCTTTTGATAAACTGAGCAAGTTACAATCTTTTAGTCTCTTTGTAGGACATCTCCTCCATGTATTTTCAGTATCTTCAGCTGAAATCACAGCATCTCTTAACTAAACTATGTATCTATTTTCTCTAACACTGCCCTTTTCAGTATAAAATACTAATAGATATCTTGGCAACACAGTATCCCCTAAGGACTGATAACCATTTCTGCCCCAGACTATCAACATCTTCTGTTTAATATGAATCGCTAGGATATTCTCCTTATCTTGACGGTTATTTTATGTATCTGTTACACACATTATATAATGTGATTACAAGTGAATGAGAAACCAAATCAAGTTTGCTGTCATCAATGTATTGCAAAAGTCTAAATGGAACAAAAATAGTTGTCCACAATGACTATTATGACAAAAACAGTGAAGACTTAAGATAATGAGGATTTCAGGGTCTATGGTACTGAACTGGTTACAAGAAATGAGTTTTCTTGGAAAGGAAATTAAAAATGAGGTTATGTTACTAAACACAGCCAATAAGACCTAGGTAAGTACCTACAGGTCATAAGTCAGGTTAGATAGGCGAGGGACAGAGTGAGTCAGCACAAGCTGACCCGAACTTTAAAACAAAATTCATGTTCAGAGATATTCCTATGAGGATAGGCTCAATTAACTCACAACTACAGGCAGATCAAAAATCACATAAATCACAAATCATTACAAAACGACAGTCTTGTGCGTTTTCGCTCGCGTGGGCTGACCGGTCAGGTTCGACACGTAACACCATAGGGAGCATTCAGTTGAGTAGAGAGAAGTGGCTGTTGCATAATAGCAAATCCAGGAACCTGCTAAAAAAAACAAAGCAAAACCTAACAGTGAAGACCAGACAATGGAGAGTCCTAGCAGAAACAGACACTGGAAGAATCTTGTGCTTATTTAAAACACCATTTTCTATGGGTTGCCAAAAGCAAGAGGTACCATGCTCAACCCGTTTTAGCAGGAGTAACCTCTCTTTTTCAGCTGCTGAGGACTGATATAAGAAATAATACTTGGGGGAATCATAAGCATTTTGAAAACAATTCTAAGACCGATTATCTTCTAAGCTGGAGGCAAAGAGACTGTAACTGAAAGCTTTTAAAGGAAAGGGAACATAATGTTTCCAGAAAAATAAACAGAGAAAGCCTTAAGAAGACAAATATTTCAAAAAATCCTGCCACGTTTTATGCAGAGAAGATCGAGATAACTTGATTTTTTAAAGGAATAATTTTAAAGTATTCCTGAATTTAGGCCAGTATTTTAAGCAGCATATGTTAATTCGTTAAAGAAGACTGTGTAAAGAAAGGGATCCTTCTGCTCCCCTGCTGGTATTTATGAAGACCTTTCCAGCAAGAAGAACCTCTCTAACTTAGGTTTTGATCTCGTAACACAGTGACAGCCATAGAAAAGTTACAAGACTGGACTGAAATTCTGACCTTTCAGACACAATGGTGGTTTTCAGATAGATGGGTTTGCTGAAATAGAGTTGTCAATTACAGTTACATTTTTAATTAAAGTGAATCAGATACATGTTTTAAGCTGAAGCTATGTATAAAAATGACTGTATGTTTATCCTGTCTCTCTGTGTCACTGTTTAAATGATTAAAGCCAGAAAGGCGTTGTGAATCTTTAGTTTCCAGCTCATATCATACAGTCTGAGAGAATAAATTGTGAAATCATAACCAGCTGTACAATAAGATGAAACACTTGGACTCAGAACTTTTTTAACAGATTGTGATTAGCAGAACTCCTTGGGACAGCAAGCAACCATCCCTTTGTTCATTTTCATTATCCACTTTCTGGACAAAACTCCTACTCCATATGTCAATTCCAAAAGCCAGAGAAGATGAAGTGGTCTCTGATGTCATGCCCATGATTCATATGACTGTGGAGGCAACTACAGGATTAAGGAATGAAATCTTCCAGCAGTTATGAAGAAATTATCAAGTGGTCAGTCAGAAATCTGTAAAGGGAAGGTATTTTTATTCCCAAGGACTCAAAGTAAGCTTATCACAGACTCAATCTGCATAAATCCTCACCTATGCATATAAGAGCACCCAAAGTAAACAAATAACTTGCTCCAATGAGGATAAAGAATCAGGCCTTCCTGGAGCTGTAGATTTGACAATTGGTGACAAATGGAAGTCAAGACAATTCTTGAAAACAATCTGAATTTACCTTGAACAGGGTTTTTTTGTGCTACTCAGATGGAAATTAAAAGGAAAGATTTGCTATAACTTAAAATTCTTAAAAATTCTTTTCAGCATCAGTCACAAGCTGCCTGGCACATGCATGCTACTGAGTATTATTTAAAAAAAAAACACCATAGATACTTAAGATTATCTGCTCCTGTTATAAGTTAATAAGGGCAGGATAGATCAAGAAACTCATGACATTCCAGAAAAACTGTTATTTTAGGTGTAAAGATCAGAGCTAACCTCTCTGGGCCAGAGAGGTACAGAGACATAAATTAGCTGCCTTTCTCTTGGACTCGTTCTCTCCTTGGAGTAGGTGGAACTTAATGATGGCATCAGCAATATAGTGACTCACTGCTATGAAAAGGATGGTCATCTCACTTTTTGTGACAGTTATGCTCAGTGACTTTTTGGGTTACCCTATTCAATTCAAAAATTCAGAAAAAAAAGGACCCATTAAAACACCCCTTGAGTTTCCTAGTGGATTAGTGAATTGAACTCTCTTGCGGAAATATCTGGTGGCTGTTAGAGCTCTTGTAAGGTAAAAGAAACGTGCAGCCAGAAGGGAAGAAAGTCCTTATTTAGAATAGAATAGAATAGAATAGAATAGAATAGAATAGAAAAGAATAGAATAATTCCACTTGGAAGGGACCTACAACGATCATCT
>NW_009204393.1:0-578 GCF_000690835.1 Fulmarus glacialis
GAGCTGGTGGCCTGGGAGAGCGGAGACCGGGACTACACCTACGGGCCCTAGGGTGGCCCTGGCCGGAGCGGACCCCCGCCCGTGGGAGCACCCCCAGCCCCACAGTAAACCCCCCGGCCTCCAGCTGTGGCTCCAGTCTCCTCCCTTGGATGCCACCAGCAAGCGCTGGGGGGCACTGGGATGGCGCTCGGGGGCACTGGGATGGCACTAGGGGCCACTGGGGCAGGACTGGGAAGCCCTGGGAAGCACCTGGATATCACTGTGAAGTGCTGGGATGTTCGCAGGGGGCACTGGGGCGGTACTGGGAAGCTCTGGGAGAACCTGGGATGTCCCTGGAGGACACTGGGGCAGTACTGGGAAGCTCCGGGAGAACCTGGGATGTCCCTGGAAGACACTGGGGCAGTACCAGGAAGCTCTGGGATGCACGGAGGTATCCCCAGGGGGCACTGGGGTGATATGGGAAAGTTCTGGGAGGCACTGGCATGTCCTCAGGGGGCACTGGGTTGGTTCTGGGAAGCACTGGGGTGCACTGAGATTTCCCTGGGGGCGCTGGGGTGGTACTGGGAAGCTCTGGGAGG
>NW_009204393.1:740-1475 GCF_000690835.1 Fulmarus glacialis
CTGGGGGGACCTGGGATGTCCTCAAGGGAAGTAGTGGGAAGCTCTGGGAGGCACTGGGCTGTCTCTGGGGGGCACTGGGGTGGTACTGGGAAGCTCTGGGAGACACTGGGATGTCTCAGGGCGGCGCTGAAGTGGTACTGGGAAGCTCTGGGCGGCTCTGGGCTGTCCCTGGGGGGCACTGGGCTGTCCCTGGGGGGCACTGGGCTGTCCCTGGGGGGCACTGGGCTGTCCCTGGGGGGCACTGGGCTGTCCCTGGGGGGCACTGGGCTGTCCCTGGGGGGCACTGGGCTGTCCCTGGGGGGCACTGGGCTGTCCCTGGGGGGCACTGGGCTGTCCCTGGGGGGCACTGGGCTGTCCCTGGGGGGCACTGGGCTGTCCCTGGGGGGCACTGGGCTGTCCCTGGGGGGCACTGGGCTGTCCCTGGGGGGCACTGGGGCAGCACTGAGAAGCTCTGGGAAGCTCTGGGAGGCACTGGGATGTCCTCAAAGGGCACTGGGGCAGCACTGAGAAGCTCTGGGAAGCTCTGGGTGGCTCTGGGCTGTCCCTGGGGGGCACTGGGGCAGTACTGGGAAGCACTAGGAGGAACTGGGATGTCCTCAAAGGGCACTGGGGTGGTACTGGGAAGCTCTGGGAGGCACTGGGCTGTCCCTGGCGGGCACTGGGGTGGTACTGGGAAGCTCTGGGCGGCACTGGGATATCCCTAGGAGGCATTGGGGCAGTAGTGGGAAGCTCTGG
>NW_009204394.1:0-4965 GCF_000690835.1 Fulmarus glacialis
CCTCTTCCCTGAGCCCTGCTCGGCGAGGGGGCCTCCCTGGGCGGGGATGTGCGAGGAGCTCCCCTCCTGCCCGGCTCCGGACCAGCCCGCTCTCCTGATGCTTGTCTTAGTCTTGGAGACAGCGGGGTGTTTGCATTCCCTCTGGCTGAGGAGGGCCTAGTCTTCGGGTCTCCCGTGTCTGGGATGCAGCGTTGGATAAAGTTGAGGTATTGCTGAGCTCCTGAATAGCTGAATAAGTGTTTCCATGCTTCTTTTTTGAAATGACTATGTCTGTGGCTGCTACTCTGTTATTTGGTTTTGTGGAAACCGAGTCTGCTGGTGACGGTAAGGTCAGGCTTAGAGTGCTGATGTGATTAAGTGGAATGATGCTTAGTTGGAGCATCTTAGGTGCGGTTAGGTACCCGAGTCTAGCTGTTTAGCTCAAACAGGATAGTGACAGTGGTGATCTTGCATAGCACTGTCACCATCTGGTAACGGATAGGGGACGCTTTAGATCCCTGAAGGCAAAGAGGGAGGTTTTGAAGTTGCACTTTGTAGGCTAAGACACTCCCCCACCCACCCCCGAAAAAGAGAGGAAGGCTACAAAAACCAAAGTAGAGAGCACTTGGGAGTATGCCTCTTTCTGACCTGTAGGTAGCTCCCATCCCACTTCAGCCTGGTGATGTACAGTGAATAACATTCTCTTTGGGCAGATTATTTAAAATATTCTCTTGTCAAGATAAAAGACACTACTAAATCAGTCTTTAAAACAGCTTCCCCTCACCCCCTTTCTTCATTTTGGCAGTAAAATGTTGATGTGATTTATTTTTGTCTCCAAGGAGGAAAAAGAATGTGAGACTCTTCTTCAGTTTCACTATGCAGAGGATTTTTCTCCTATGCCTCTCCCGTGACATCATCACTCCATCAATTTCATCTTTCTACATGTGGTTACCTATGATTTGCAATAAGTCAGACCACTTACACACATCCAAATCTTGGGATCTTTGTTTTGTTTTTCTGTTTAGCATTTTCAAGGAGATGATATAATGCTTAGTCCATGATACCCACATAATTTCCATGTGGTTAAACCACCGACAGCTTTTGTCTTACTTCTGGGTTAAGATAAACTTTATTAGTCATCTACACATCTATAGTGGGCCAGAAACAAGTATTGTTAATGCTATTAACAATTACAAAAATGAATTTTCAAGCTTGATTAAGATGACATTGCAAAGTGAACCACTTAGTAGAGAGTAAGTTTCATTAAAGTATTAGTTCATGTCAGCTGGATTCTATTGGTTTTTATCAAGTGCCACTCATACTGGTGTTAAATAAGAAATAAAGACGACCTGCCAATTAATAAAACAAGTTTCCTGTATAGTGTCGCATGGCAGACTATGTATTTTTGCAACTGAGTGCCCAGCCTGTTAGTTCTTACAGGGAATATAGAAACAACTTGTGTTCTGTGCTACTTGCAAGTCATTCTGTTTCCTTCAGGCATCTTCACCTGAAATTAAACACTTGTTTTAATACTGATCTCTCTTGTTTCTTGCACATATTGGTAGCTTGCTCAAAGCAGTGATATAATTTAGGTATTTTCCTACTTGGGGATTAATCACAGCTTTTGGGGAAACATCTTCTTAAATGCCTCTTCCTGTGGGCCTTGCCTTGCTAGCTCAGCTCTGTCACAAATCACAGTGTTTTGGAAATCAGAACGAGGGCTTTCAGTTCCTTCTCACAAAGAGTTGCCTTAGTTATGCATTTTTTAAGATTTTGTAATTAGCAATAACAATTTCCTCTAGCATATAACTCCTAATTTTCATTATGATTTTTAATTTTGTGTAGCAGTTGTAGCAAATGAGACTACGATAATGATGAATGCAAAATAAGATATTTGTATAGTCCAGCAGAAGATTTTGCTAAGTGAAAGCTTTCAAGCATATGCTGTATGACATAGTACTATTCTGCCTAATTTAAATGTATCCTGTAAATAGCTATGAAAGACTTTTAGTTTTACTATTGAAATACACTTGCCATTCTGCTCTTTTTGTTTCCCCTTATACACTGATTGTTTTCCCTTTGTAGGGTTTTTTTTCAGTATTTTGAAGCTGGCATAGGAGGACATCGTACTGAAGAACCTGTTAATTTTCAGCAATATTGAAATGTTCCTGCTGGAGTCTCCGATGTTATAAAGAACTGTGTGGTTTTCTGGTTTGGCTATTTTAAAAGTTTTCTATGCCTACCTTTTTGTCTTAATGACATGCTAGGAGAGCACTTCAAGTTCCAACAAAGGCAGCTTAACTTTTTGAGTGAAAGCGGAAGGCTTTTTGGAAAACTTTGTAGAAGAGATTTAGTGCTGAATTTTCTTTTTTCGTGTTCCTTAATGAAGTGTGGTAAGTTAGAATGCTATATTCATATCTCGTGGGCCTGAACAGTTGATGATATAAAATACCTGACCCAAATCTTTTTATCAAGGAAGGAACTTGGTATTGAAAAAAAAAAAAAAAAACCAACAAAAAAAACCTTGGGAAAAGCAGGTAAATTGTTGTGAGGTTGAATGGGAGCATAATGAAAGAAGGAGTGATGGGGGAATTACGAAAGCTTATCTCATCTTGGGCTTGGAGTAAAGAGGGAGGAGATTGCTGTCGAGAAACAAAGACGTTTAAAGGGAAGTGGTGAGAAAGATATTACCCATATTACTATGGGTACAGTATATACTGCATAAAAGAAAGTCTGAAAGGAAAGCTAACCTCAAAGCTAGACTGCATATTTTTTCCCTCTAAGTTACAAAATGAAGTAATGGTTTTAATTTTGTTTTGGTTTTTTTTTCTGTAAATAAATAGGAGAATCAACAGTGGATATATGGGAACATTAAAATGCCATCTGGAAGGGTGCTGTTGTGCCTTTGGCTAAGCTTTCATGATAAGTTTACACTGCTATTGAAAGATCCAACGTGTCTTTTCCTCCCGCTACCTGTTTTCTTTGTCAGTGCTAGCCTTAACGTAGCTGTGTAATGAATTGAGTCGAAGCACTGATCTGAGCTAAAATGGTATGGCAAAGAAATTAACGGTCAGTTTTCAACCCAGAACAATTTCCTGATTCATTCTACTGTGAATGTCTGTCCTCTCACATGCAAAGGGTTGGCTTTAGGGACATAAGTGAGTGTTGGAAAAGGGTAGACTATTTTTATTGCCAACGCCAGCTTATATAATTTTAAAGTGATTGTGAAATTACAGTCTTAACTAAGAAACACTTGTCACCCCATATTTTCATCATAACTTTGAAATGTGTTCAGTGGGTTTTATTTCAGATCTTAATGATAAATATACAGTGAGTTCTTTAATCACCTGGATGGAGCCTGCATGGTCTGTTCAGTAAGTACTTAATTACAGATGATGGTAAATATGTTGTTGATACTGCAGTTTGCAGGAGGCCCCTCTTAATGGTTTCTGAAGGTATCTTAAATACATTGAGCCCTTAGAATGTTGTTTTTCTCTTTTGCAATTCATATGGAACTGCTAAGTATTTGTGGTTGAGTCCTTTTTAAACATATTATTTTGGCTTTTTTATGCCTAGTGTGCTTTTATAGTAGCATGCCTTGAAGAAATAATCTTAAATGGTTTGTTTGCATCTATTTTCTATTGTTTCTTACTATTGTCTTCTGTTAAGTTTCAGGCTATGGTAACACTCTTTAGAGTGACTGTGAATCTGTTCCAAATTAACTCATTCTCAGTGGTGTCAATAAACTTTGCTTCTGTCCTCTAACACATGCTATTCTAATGTTTGAATCTTTATGAACATTATGAATGCAAGATGCTCATTGTAGACATTAGAAGGGCTAGTAATGTCAGCAGGCTACCTGCCTGAAGCATGCCTGCAAGTTTAGTCAGAGCAGGACAGGAACCTGTACAGCTAATGCAACTTCTTTAAACGGATGTTTCTTTAATGCATCATCTGTCAAATTAGTGGAGTTTACACCTGCTTTACAGTCATGCATTTAATGATTGCTACCATTAAGCAGCCTGTTCAAAGCTGTAAGTTTGATATCAGTTTTGGACTATCTCCTTAAGCCAACTGTAGTAGTCCTGAACATGTGGCTGCGTTAGTGGCTTCAGGCCCGTGAAGCTGACTGCACAGACTTGCCAAGAAATGTCAGGAGTTTGATAGAATTGTTCTGTAGACCATCTGATGCTTGCACCACCCACTGAGATTGCTCTGCTGTAAAATACACTTGACAAAAAAGCTAGCAATTATGTTTCTCTGCCTTGTGAAGACTTCAAGAAATCAGACTCTCAGACTCAATGCTTACAAATTTTTCACAAATTAAACGTATTATAGTAATGTGAAATCACTGGGAACTCCTTCTTACTTGAAAAGAATGCATTTTTCTGTGGTTTAGTAGTTATCTTTCCAGAGTTAGCCTATGTGCAGTGGTGAGGAAGTGTTCTTTCTTTCTGAGGAGAAATTAGATGTGGAAACTCTGTTGCTTTATTTAAGCATGCAAAGGAGCAGCAGAAGGAAAACAGCTTTTCCACACAGAAATCTTTACTTCAGATAGACATGGAACAGATTGTTAGGGGATGTAAACTCGTGTTAGCACCACTGAAATCCATGCATTGATTTACAGCATCTCGGATCCCTCCTAATAAACCTGTGGAGTATAATGTGTCTTGAGGTTTCTTCTGTCTGGGTATGTACACAAAAAAGAGGCAGTGAAACTTTTGTGGGTAGGTTTTAAATCTTGTATAAGTGAAATTACAATGTGAATGTAATGTGATAGTTTATGCCACCGTGAAGACTTCACACAGAGTTTGTGAGACACAAGCATCTCAGGAAATAACCTTAATAGGCTGACAGGTGTGGTCACTAAGCTGACCCAAAGATGCCAGCTGCTAACAATTTCTCTGAGACAACGCATATCAGTCTTAGCTCAATGCTGCTCTAACATAGTTGCAGAACTTTTGGGCCGAGTTGGATCACATTCCT
>NW_009204394.1:4996-7229 GCF_000690835.1 Fulmarus glacialis
TTATATCTGCATTCTGCTAAACAGGTGTTTCTCCTCAGCCTACATTATGTCCTATATATGCAAATACATGTTTGCCCTTGTGAAAATGGCCACTATTTCTTCCACGTGCTTAAGACTTTTTTGTTGTTCTTCCTTTCCTCTTTGTGATAGCATAATTTGTCCTTTCTAGTTTTTGAATCACTGTCCTGGAAGTGACTAGATGTTGAGTCCTTCCCCAAGTTGCATGATTGCAGACCTAGAATAGTGCACTCACTTGACATGTTGGATTTGGTCTCCTGGGTTCATGTGATTGCTCCCTGGATGAATTCTAGCAGCCTTTTCAGAACGCCTTTTCTGGAGTGATGTGTATACTTTGTTGTGCCACTAGTAACTTGTGTTTCTCTGTTGCTCCTCCTCTCTGCTTCTCCAGCAAAAGGCTTTTGCCTTCCCTGTTGCCATCCTCTGCATGTTTGGTGCAGAAGCTACCTCCAGGAATACCTCCATACCTGAAATCGTTCCCTCAAATCTGTTCTGCTGCAGAAGTTGGCTGCAAATAGGTCTCCAGAGGCATAACACCACCTCATTTAAGCTGGAAAGTTGACTCAGGCTCTGCAGAGAATGACGTTTGCTCCATTTATGTGGAATAGGTTTTATAAAGTAAAAGAGGAGTTGCATGCCAGTGACCGTCTTCAGTCTATGCAAAGCACAACCTTTGGGGTGAATTTATATGTATGCTGCTCTTAACATTTGCTTCAGTCTAAATCAAGAGTCTAGCATTT
This sequence comes from Fulmarus glacialis, assembly GCF_000690835.1. Taxonomy (NCBI): domain Eukaryota; kingdom Metazoa; phylum Chordata; class Aves; order Procellariiformes; family Procellariidae; genus Fulmarus; species Fulmarus glacialis. Next base: position 5,755 of record NW_009204394.1, read on the forward strand.
TCCATTCTACCTCTTGCTGACAAAGTGCATTTGTCTTCTTACCTATTCTTCCTCTTCCGGTACCCTTTCTTCTAGTTAATGCCTTTACATATAGCAACTCCCTTTGCCGTATTGTTCCAGACGAGAGTGATTTTACCTGTTTTGGGAGGTCCTTGGGCACTTTTCAGAATGGCAAAAATATTCCTGGAGTTAGACCAACTGTTGGATTGATAACTACAATTTGAATTTCAGAGGCGACTCAGGTTTCCTTAATTTTATTCCTTAATTTTATTACTTGGTGAAAGGATAATAAACTTTATTTAGGAACTAGATAATTCATTACAGCCCAGATGTAAAATGATAAAGAGGTCTGCTAAGGCAACCCTTGTTCTTGTTCTGCTTTTACGATGACCATTTAAGCAAACTAGTGCCATCAATTAAACAATTTCCCTGTCTTGTTTTATTTAAAAAAAAAAAAAAGTCATTATTTTAATTTTGGAGAATATTAGATGTGATTAGGGTAGGAGAATAGATTCAGGATTTTAAAAATTATTTAAACTACAGTGCAAATGTAGGATTTGGAGTGGCCTTTTAATTTTTCTGATTTCCATTTCCTGTATTTGAACCATGATTATTCCATTTGTTTTTTAAAAATATGCTCAGAATAGAAGGTTTGTTCTCCCTGTAGTTGCAATTCTTTACGGGGATTTTATGAACAACCGTCTTTTAATTCTAAACTTAAGAGTGAGAGTCTATCAGCATTTGTCCTCTACGGACGTGGGTGTGCCCAGGCTCTTGGCTTTAGGCTGACACTCTTGTAGCTGTGGAGTTTTTCTGGAGTTCTGAATGTGGGCTCCTTTCCGATAGGGGAAAAACATTTCAGTGGCTGTCCAAATCTGAGCGGCTCTTGGTTTTCTTCCATAGTGTTCTCTCTGCTTCAGAATAGTCAAAGTGGGTTGTTTGGTTTTTTTTTTTTCTTTTAGGTATTTGCTGATGAGTTGGGTTTTGAGGGGGTTTCTATCAGTGAATAATGTGGGCTGTAACTTGAAATTGACTTTCATAAATCACGCTTTGTTGTTACATCCAAGTGCAAGTGCTAGAATAAACTTTTCTGCTTCAAAACTTGATTGAGATGCTTGGCAAGGAACTTTTGCTGAAATACATGTTGACATTATAGGTTTAGAAGCCTGCTGGCAGAAAACTCATTGTGAGATCTAGAACTGGAAATCCACGTGGAGGTAGATGTTGGGGACATCCTTCCTTGCCGTACGTCACCTCCTGGTGCGGGGGTGAAAAGCACCTCCCAGAACCTCCAAATTTTACATTTCTCAATACAATGAATTCGGTGCGTCTGGTTTTTTAACTTCTGGAGTTGGTGATAACGGTGGTTGCCTAAAAATCCCCCCGCTCGGCTTGGGTTCCCCAGCGGGACGGCAGAAGAGGCAGGCGGGGGGAGCGGTGTGGTGCCCGGCCGCTAGCGGGCCCCCGGCCGCCGC
>NW_009204395.1:0-1110 GCF_000690835.1 Fulmarus glacialis
ATATATATATGTTTTATATATATACCATATCTGTTACTCACAAACCAGAACAATAGCTAGCATGGGTATGTTGTTATTGGGTGGTGAAAAAAACAGAGCTGAGATGTGCTAGCTATAGGATAGCAGAGAAGACATGGAAACATACTTGTTCTCCTTTACTCTGTGCTACTTTGGTCTTAGCTGGAGAATGGGTCTGCTTATTAAAAACGAAGTGGGCAGAGTGGGAAACAGGAGTAATAAAGGGCAAAGAAAATGTGATCTGTGAGGAAAGGCTGAAGCTGTTGAGTTTGTTTAATTTAGAGAAAGCACAAATCAAGGGAAGGCATGATAACGGGTAAGTTATACAAAAGACAGTAGTCAGGTGTTCACCATGTCTTGTAGAAAGGACAAGAAGAAATCAGCTTAATTTGCAGCAGAAGACTTAGGATGAGTAATAATCTGTCCCATTTTAAGCACAGTGGAATGGGCTACCTAGAGTACTATATATGCTGCCTTGCTCTCAAGGGATAGGGCAGCTTTTAAGAGCTGCTTAATATGAAACAAACATAGCCATCACAGTGCATTTGCAAAGTGCTAGCAGCTTCCTCTTGGCATCCTGAAGGAAAGGGTCCAAGGTCCATCTTAGTTTGAAACAGTAGAGCACAGCCTTTCACTGGTCTGATTTGATGTTCTAATCTGGTGTGGCAACCAATATCCCTAAAGCCTTGAGATTCTTTGAGGTGCAAAATGGTTACTCAGATTTTGAAACAAAACAAAGTATTTTTGACAGGTGAAAAAGAGAAGGTGACAAGAATTTTTGAAAGAATTGCCTTGAAGCCTGGGTACCTTAGTACATGGATACATCTTCTCTTCTCCCCTTTCTTCCAGTTTCAAATAGTGATAAAGCACTTTTTCCACCAGTGATAATGTATGCTTTAACTGCCTTGACACTTCAGCAACTCACCTGGCCCAGCTGCCGAGAGGGTCTAAAGGCTACTGAGCTGCTCGGGCTGGAGGCAGGTCTCCCCCATGCCCTGCAACTGCCTGGCCCGGCTCTAGCAGTGGAGTGCAGTGCAGTGCAGTGCAGGCAGGCAGGCAGGCTGGCTCGTTTATCCTGCCCTGCTAGGGCAG
>NW_009204395.1:1127-2422 GCF_000690835.1 Fulmarus glacialis
ATGATGATGTCAGGCAGCTCCCTCCAACGATCCATCAGTGCTGGCCGCACACTATCATCCTGGCACCGGTACCTTTGCCTAACCATCTCCGATCTGATGCCTTTTTCCGAGCGGAATATGTTTTCCAAAACCCTTTTGTCTGCCATCAGCTTCCTGCTTGCTAATTTGCGGCATTTCTTCTGCTCTTTGATGCAATTCATTCCAGGTAAAATGCTTCTATCCCATCATCTTGGAAAGGGGTTTTCTGTTGCTGTTAAGAGCGGCTGCTGACACAGGTCGGTAGAGCAATTTTATTTCTATTGATCAGAAATTAGGAACTAAGCAATTTGAAGTGTTTGTTAGAAGCCAGAAATTCTCTGTTCTTTATTGAAAAGATCAACAGGAGAGGCAAGTACATTGCACAGATTCCCTCGGATTACTAGCAGATACTGATGGTTTAGAGCTAGAAAACCAGTAGGCAGCAGATTCTCTCTGCAAGGGAGCCTGCTGTGAGTCGTGTAAGCAGGCTGTGAAAGGGAGAGGATTGTTTAGAGCAGCGACATTATTGAAGCTTTGATCTGAACATACAAGTGGGAAACTACCCCAAGGGATTTTGTATCACCACCAAACTCGGCAATTTGTGCCATCATTGCACAACTTGAGCTATCTTTTTTTTTTTTTTTTTTGGTCTAAGAGAGTGAGATCTGTTATCACAAAATAGGAACCAATAAAGATCATGACTTAATTCACCAGAATCTCTGCTTTTTAATGGTGGTGGTGGTGGTGTTTTCCTCCCCTTTAGAATCAAAGGATTGCTTCTGGGGTATCCAAAGATCTGAAAGGTTCTCAGACCTGCCTTATTGTGCCACCGGAACACATCCATGGGTACAATTTTGGGAACAGTCCAGAAGGTTTCTTTTTCACTGCACATGTTACTAAGTTGGTGTAAGGCATGTGTCATCAACTACATCTGTGAGGTGGAGGACAGAAAATTCAGAGGCACAGTAATTAATGCAAGCATCAACTACATCTGTGAGGTGGAGGACAGAAAATTCAGAGGCACAGTAATTAATGCAAACTAAATGACCAAATATTAAGCCTAGCATTAGGAATGTCATATAAAACAACCTATGATATTAGCATTTCAGAGTGTGATAAAGTACTTACCTGCTGGGAAAAAATCCTATATGCGTAAATTTATGATGTTCTTTTGATCTGCCAGCAGATTGCAACAACTCCTAATCTTGTTTAAACTAGGGCTCTCTGCTAAATTTAAATTCTTTTGCACTCCACCTCTTTCATTATGCTTTGAAGCT
>NW_009204395.1:2453-3760 GCF_000690835.1 Fulmarus glacialis
GAACCGCATAGGAACATAAAGAGCTGTGTTTCTTGTCTTGATTATCTGAGTGACATGAAAAGCCTGCAAATTTCCTTGCCTCATTTTCTGTATCTGTTTGAAAATTACAGATTTTCCCTGACTTTTACTAAGGTCTTCTTGAAAAAGCTTGCCGATATAGAATTGTCTCAATTTAGCTAAAAGGTGACAATGCTGAGTCATGAAAAGAAACCACTCTATTATTTGTTCAGGCATTTGAGTGAAACAGTGATAATAAAAGAAAACAGCGTGAATAAAATTTATTCCATCTGATATGTTTCCCGTGACACCAGCAAAATTTTCCTAGCTCACCAGTTGTTCATAGTGCCTTTCTAGGATAAGTGTTCCAAGGACTTGGTGTGTAAAACAATATTTAACAAAGAAATTACATTTTCTTCATGTCAGCAAAAAAATACCCCCAAAGTGTAGAATCTCTTTCTACAGGTGTCTTTGGGAAATCAACAGATATTTCATATGCAAGAGTATGCACAGTTCACAGTTGCTTTTCTCTCTTACCTCCCTTTGACAAGCCTTTCTCCACTTTTTTCCTCCATTTCTTTTTCCCTGTGTTTTCTGTCACTTCTTTTATGTTCTTCTTTGCCTGTTAGCAAGGAAGTGGGTGGCTGAGCCCCTGACAATGGGAAATCAACAAGCTAGATGGAACAAGGAGTCACGTATGGGGACTTCCGAGCAGACACAAGGCAAGTGCAACAACTTCAGTTCAGGAGTCAGCGTGAGACACTCAGGTGAGCTGAGGGGTTCAACCTTGTGAAGGCAGAGGGTGAAGGCTAGAGTCTGGATGGCAGAAATCGATAAGTCTGCCCTTAAGTCTGGTCCTGGATGTCCTGAGTCAAGCAATTAGACTGTGCAGTTGCATGTGGAGACAAATGTTGGTGGTCCCTGTGCCTTGGATTTGAATATGTAGGTTAAAATCAAAGTGGATTTGCTATATCCAATGTGATTTCAATTTCATGGCTAGCAAATGGCTTCTGTGTTTCCTCCATTCACTGTTAAGATTTTCTGTCCCACTCACTGCTGTTTAAGTACAATTTAATGTCTGACTCATTGCTACCCCACCCAAAGCAGGTGGGGTAGCTTCTTCAGTACAGAAACTTTTTGAAGATCCTTGTCCTTGGTTCCACTGTTTCTGGATATAAATAATCAATGCTAGGATGTCAGTTTGTGACAGGCAGAGAAATCATGGCACACTGCTCTTTGAATGGAAACCAAGCAAACCAAACCTATAATTTTGGGGGCTTTAAAAAAGCACAGAGACACAAAATTGCTGT